>NC_045994.1:4334827-4494827 GCF_010909765.2 Amblyraja radiata | reverse complement strand
CATTCTCCCTCTATAGATGTTCAGGTCTCTGCTGTGAATAGTTACATGGGCGAGCCTTGCCCACCCCTGAGACTTCAGCACAATGTTTTGTTCGAGGTATAGCATGGAAACAGGCCCTTCGGCCCACCAAGTCCATGCTGACCACCGATCACCCGTTCACACTAGTTCTACGTAATCCCACTTTCTCATCCACTCCCGACACACTAGGGCTAGAGGCCAATTAACCTACAAACCTGCACATCTTTGGGGTGTGGAGGAAACCACATCACCCGGCCGAAACCCACGTGGTCACAGGGAGAATGTACAACATTTACCTCTAACAACCACATTGTCATTTAAGGTCATAAAGTCATAAGTGATAGAAGCAGAATTAGGCCATTCGGCTCATCATCTACTCCTCCATCCAATCACGGTTGATCTATCTCTCCCTCTCAACCCCATTCTCCTGCCTTCTCCGCGTAACCTTTGTCACCCGAACTAATGAAGAACCTGTCAATCTCTGCTTTAAAAACACACCCCACCATCAGTGTCAATGAATTCCACAGATTCACCACCCTCTGACTAAAGAAATTCCACCTCATCTCCTTTCTAAAGGTACGTCCTTTTATTCTGAGGCTGTGCCCTCTGGTCCTAGACTCTCCCACTAGTGGAATCACAACCACACTGTCATTGGGTCTCACCCTCAGGAGAGACTCCGTTTCTTCTTCCATTTCTCCTGCAACTGAATCTCACTTGTTTTCTCACTTTATGATTAAAGGTCTCGGACATGAATTTTATTTTAATTTAGTTTTTGAGATACAGCGCGGAAACTGGCCCTTCGGCACACCGGGTCCGCACCGACCAGCGATCCCCGCACACTAACACTACCCTACACACACTAGGGACAATTTTTACATTTACCAAGCCAATTAACTGACAAATCTGTACGTCTTTGGAGTGTTGGAGGAAACCGAAGATCTCAGAGAAAACCCACGCAGGTCACGGGGTGAACGTACAAACTCTGAACAGACAGCACCCGTAGTCAGGATCGAACCCGGGTCTCCGGCGCTGCAAACGTTGCAAGGCAGCAACTCCACTGCTGCGCCACCATGACCGCACTAAAAGTGAACTCTGTTTCTCTTTCCACAGATGCAGTCTGACCTGCTGAGTGTTTCCTGCACTTCCTTTGTTAGGCATGGTCTTGTTCCAGTTTGCTTTCCTCATTTAACACTGCCCGTTTTTGTTTGCAGCGGATCGTTCCCAAGAATGCAAGAAGATTTTACGGGTGAGTGATATTAGATAACGCTCTATAATATAGGAGAATGAACAGAGAATATGGACTCACTATAAACAAAGCACCTGGATCATTCTTCTCACTGGCACACTACTGTCAGTCAGACACTCAATACCACTTTAGTTTTAGTTGTCATGTGTCAGGTGTACTGAGGTACAGTGAAAAGCTTTTTTTGCTGTGTGCTATCCAGTCATCGAAAAGACTATGTGTTCAAGAAGGAACTGCAGATGCTGGAAGATCGAAGGTACACAAAAATGCTGGAGAAACTCAGCGGGTGCAGCAACATCTATGGAGTGAAAGAAATGCATCAGTCTGAAGAAGGGTTTCGGCCCGAAACGTCACCCATTTCCTTCGCTCCATAGATGCTGCTGCACCCGCTGAGTTTCTCCAGCATTTTTGTGTACCATCGAAAAGACTATACTGTGCAATCAAGCCATCCACAGTGTACAGATACAAGATAAAGGGAATATCGGTGGTGCAAGATAAAGTCCAGTAGCGTCCGATAAGAGATAGTTTGGAGGACTCCAATGGGACAGAGGGGAGGTCAGGACCGCTCCCTTGATGGTGATTCGGTTGCCTGATAACAGCTGGGAAGAAACTGCCCCTGAATCTGGAGGTGTGCGTTTTCACACTTCTGTACCTCTTGCGCGATGGGAGAGGGGAAAAGAGGGAGTGGCCAGGGTGAGACTGGTCCTTGATTGTGCTGTTGGCCTTGCCGAGGCAGCGTGAAGTGTAGATGGAGTCAATGGAAGGGAGGTTGGTTTGTGTGATGGGCTTCCACCTGTTATAAGTAAGTCGGGTGCGGGGTCTATAGGAGGCGAGAGGAAGAAAGTTCGAAAGAACAATAACAAAAGATCAAAAAGCGGTGAATATTCCCAGATGAAAACTTCGGAAGATTTGCTATGCCTGTACATCCTCAATATCTTTTGTCTCTCGTTATCAGGGAATATAAGCAGCAGCCCAATACCTTCTTTGCAAATTCCTTCTGGAGAGGTAGGTGTGCTGTCATTATACTGCAGCAATGCTGTTTGGTTATTTGGCTACCAATCATTTTGCTCTCCAGTTAGTCTACAATAAGAATTGCGTTGTTCCGTTTCCGTACACGTGACATTTAAACAAATGGCTCTCTCTTGAATGATGCAAAAAGTTGGAGTAACTCAGCAGGACTGGCAGCATCTCTGGAGAGAAGGAATGGGCGATGTTTCGGCTCAAGGCCCTTCTTCAGATGGAGAGTCAGGGGAGAGGGAATCTAGAGATAAGGAGGGTGAGGTGTGAAAACGACAGATCAAAGCAGACGATGATGAGGAAATGTAGAATGGTTCATTGTTAGCTGAAGGGAAGGTGACAAGGAGGCTTACAGTCAGTGAAATTAATCAGGAGGACAGTGAAACTAGTTGGAGAACTAGGGTGGGGGAGGGACGGAGAGAGAGGTGATGCAAAGGCTACTTGGTTAGGGAAAGCAAGCCTAAATAAGAGGTAAGCAAAATAAGAGGTAAACCAACATTTGCAGTTCCTTTCCACACACTAAGGCAGGGGTGGGCAACCTCGTTCTGCATAGGGGCCGGGACGCATGGTCTATGAGCGGATGGCGGGCCACATCTATCTCGTGTACACATGGATCCTGCCCCCATCCCGCCCCAGGATGGCAGGCATCAAATCACGTGTTCACAGACGGCGCGAGGCCGTGCTGGCGGCTTTGCGCAGGATGCGGTACAGCGGCAGGAGCTCGCCGCTCGGCGGGCCGGGTGATTACGGGGGAAAAAATCCTCCTGCGGGCTAGTGATTTCGGGTTAGGGGCCGCATTCGGCCCGGGGGCCGTAGGTTGCCGACCCCTGTACTAAAGGGACCCGGTGAGGCGGACAACGAATGGATGAGTACTTTTTGTAACTTTGTCAGCATCTTTGTCTGACTCTTTAGTGTAATTTATATGCAAAACAAAGACTTTCACCTAGGCAGTAACGCTACCCCAGCGCCACGATGCCATCTGGGGTCTCGCCCCCACCTCTCTACCAGGTTTCTCCACCCCTCCCCCTCGCCCACCACCACTACAATCAGTGGAGAGGGGCATCGAACTGAGACGTCACCTGTCCATGTGCTCCACAGGTGCTGCCTGACCTGTTGAGTTACTCCAGCGCTTTGTGTCACTTTGCTCATTGCTAGTCCATTCCCCATGTAAACTGACAGTCATTACCTACGTCTGTGGAGGAAGGAACTGCAGGCGCTGGTTTAAACTGAAGACAGACGCAAAAAGCTGGAGTAACCCAGCGCATGCTTTTCTCCAGGGATGCTGTCTGACCCGTTGAGTTACTCTAACATTTTGTGTCTACCTACATCTGTGAGGTACTGTACTTCACAAGGCCATTTTACAACTTGCCATGAAGAATTTATCAATGTTAGTTTACTGTAGAGTAACTCCAATGCAATTTGCTATTGGATATTAGTATTGGTTTTATTACTGTCAAATGTACTGAGGTACAGTGAAAAAGTTTGATTTTCATCTCCTGGTACATGAGTACAACAGGGCAGCATGGTGGCGCAGCGGTAGAGTTGCTGCCTCACAGCACCAGAGTCCCGGGTTCGATCCTGACTGCGGGTGCTGTCTGAACAGAGTTTGCACGTTCTCCCCGTAACCTCGTGGGTTTCCTCCGGGTGCTTCCTAAGACGTGGGGGTTTGTCGGTTAATTGGCCCTCTGTAAATAGTAAATAGTCTCTGTAAATTGCCCCTAGAGTGCTGGTCGGCGTGGACTCTGTGGGCCGTATCTCAAAACGAAGCTACACTGAACTAAACTGGTTGAGCAAAAGAGAAAATAAACAGAGCACGAAATATCATGTTACAGCTGCAGAGAAAATGGATAATGGCCATGGGGGTTGGCACAATATGGGAGAACACCACAGCAGAGGGAAGAAATGTTTAAAAACCTCCCCCCCCACCACGATCAGTCTGAGGAAGGGTCCCGACCTGAAATGTCACCCATCCATATTCTCCAGAGATGCTGCCTGACCCGCTGAGTAACTCCAGCACTGTAACCAGTGTCTGCAATTCCTTGTGTCTATAAGATTAAAAAGATGCGTTTCCAGTTAATCCAGCACTTTCCATGCTGCTGGTAGCACCCTTTACTTGAACTTCCCAGTTCCAATAGTACCCAGAGGGACCACCTAGGTGTTAGTGCTGCTGCCTCACAGCGCCAGAGATCCACGTTTGAACCTGACCATGGATGCTGTCTGTGTGGAGTTTGCACATTCTCCTTGTGACTGTGTGGGAATCCCACCTCCCCCCCCCCCCCACCCCCACATCAGTCTGAAGAAGGGTCTCGACCCAAATCCTCACCTATTCCTTCGCTCCATAGATCCCGCCCCCTCACCCCACATCAGTCTGAAGAAGGGTCTCGACCCGAAATGCCACCTATTCCTTCGCTCCATAGATGCTGCCGCACCCGCTGAGTTTCTCCAGCATTTTTGTCTACCTTCGATTTTTCCAGCATCTGCAGAGCCTTAACTATGGTGAGGTAGATAAAAATGCTGGAGAAACTCAGCGGGTGCGGCAGCATCTATGGAGCGAAGGAAATAGGCAACGTTTCGGGCCGAAATCCTTCTTCAGACTGTGGTGATTCTGGATCTTCTATCCATTCTCACTGTGAACAATTTTCTTCAAGCATCCTCATTTAGTTTAGTTTAGTTTAGTTTAGTTTTGTTTAGTCTTCTTCTTCTTTCGTGTGGCATGCACAGCCTAAAGTTGTAGGGCAACTTGTTCTATTTGATCTTCCGTTTGTGGACGTCGAGTTGATTGCATTAGTCGAAACAGGGCGGACCAGGTGAAGGTTGCAATCTTCCACCCCGTTTTGTTTGGTTTAGAGATACAACGTGGAAACAGGCTCTTCAGCCACCGAGTCCAAGCCGACCAGCAATTCCCCGTACACTAGCTCTACCCACACAATTTACAGAAGTCAGTTAACCAGTTAAGGAATAGGTGAAGTTTCAGGTTGAGACCCTTCATCAGAGTCTGATGAAGGGCTTGATCCGAAACGTCACCTATTCCGGTTCTCCAGAGATGCTGCCTGACCCGCTGTGTTACTCCAGTATTTTGTGTCTATCTTCGATGTAAACCAGCAGTTCCTTCCTGCACGTGATCTATAAACCTGTACGTCTTTGGAATGTCGTGGGAAACCAGAGCACCCGGAGAAAACCCACGCGGTCACAAGGGAGATCGTACAAACTCTACACAGACAGCCCCCTTAGTCAGGGTCGAGCCCGCTGTGAGGTAGGAACTCTAGTGCTGTGAGGTAGGAACTCTAGTGCTGTGAGGCAGCAACTCTAGTGCTGTGAGGCAGCAACTCTAGTGCTGTGAGGTAGGAACTCTAGTGCTGTGTAGGAACTCTAGTGCTGTGAGGCAGGAACTCTAGTGCTGTGAGGTAGGAACTCTAGTACTGTGAGATAGGAACTCTAGTACTGTGAGATAGGAACTCTAGTACTGTGAGATAGGAACTCTAGTACTGTGAGGCAGCAACTCTAGTGCTGTGAGGCAGCAACTCTAGTGCTGTGTAGCAACTCTAGTACTGTGAGATAGGAACTCTAGTGCTGTGAGGCAGCAACTCTACCTCTGCACCACCGTGCTGTCTCTTGCGCTACTGTGCTGAACTTTATTGTGAACACTCATCCGATAATTAAGCAATTCTGTCCTTCCACAGAATGCCAATTTACAGAGCAAGCCTTGGTTTACAATCAAGTGCGATCGGAAGGCAGCGGAGGTTGCATTGCATGAAAACGGCCAGGTCAGCATCGGCTTTTCCTCACTTAACGTTTCCGCTTGAAGCCTCCAACTTCTAGAACTGCCACTGACTCACCTTTTAAAAACTTGCAACATTTCTCAACTCTGGTGAATTGTGCCACAGAATTCTTCCTTCCGTGCATATAGTGACAAACAGCCTTTGGTCCACCATGCTGGTTTGTGTCCAGTCTAGATGGGCCTTCCCAAAGTGAGATTGGAAAAGTTTAAAGGATGTGCGCGGGATGCGGTTTTTTTTGGTGGGTGCCTGGAACTGGGTGGGTGGCTGGGGGTGGTGGTGGAGGCAGATACGATAGTGGCGTTGTGGATAGGCACGTGGATATACAGGGAATGGAGGGAGATGGATCACGTAAAGACAGATGAGATCAGTCTAACGCCATCATGTACAGGCACAAATACAGTGGGCTGAAGGGCCTGTTCTATTGAAGATACTTTTAAATAGGCACATGTGGAGGCACGTGGATTTGTGCAGGCAGATAAGTATTCATAGTTTAGTTTAGTTTCGAGATACAGCGCGGAAGCAGGCCCTTCGGCCCACCGGGTCCGTGCCGACCAGCGATCCCCGCACATTAACAATATCCTAAACCCACTAGGGACAATTTTTACATTTACCAAACCAATTAACCTACAAACCTGCACGTCTTTGGAGTGTGGGAGGAAACCGAAGATCTCGGAGAAAACCCACGCAGGTCATGGGGAGAACGTACAGACTCCGTACAGACAGCACCCGTAGTCAGGATCGAACCTGGGTCTCTGGCGCTGTAAGGCAGTAGCTCTACATTTGCGCCACCGTGCCACCCATGAAAGCTGTGGAGCCCTTGCAATCAGTGAGTGAGTGAGTTAAACTAAGTGCCTGGAAGATATAGAGAGAAGTATCAGGACACAAGGAAATCCCCAAGTGCAAAATTATAGAGCAAAGCAAAATTAGGGTTGGAATCAATAACAAAATCTGAAGTGGGTTTTCTCCGAGATCTTCGGTTTCCTCCCACAATCCAAAAATGTACAGGTTTGTAGGTTAATTGGCTTGGTATAAAAGTAAAATGTAAACTTGTCCCTGTTAATGTGCGGGGATCACTGGTCGGCACGGACTCGGTGGGCCGAAGGGCCTGTTTCTGCGCTGTATCTCTAAACTAAAACTAAACCATTTGTACAAACACAGAGCAAAAAACATCCACAGTTCAGCAGCTTTTCAGCATGTATTTTGAAACCATTTTATTTTCCCCCTTCAGCCTGCATCCTTAATCTTTCCCATTGTCTGACCAAGAGAAAAATTTGAAGAATGGAAAAACAATATCTCTTGAAATCAGCTTTTGGATATTGCATACACAAACCATGTGTTATTTATTCACAAGGTGTGCATGACCCAGGCATATCATGCATTTATTGGCCACCTTGAATTGCCTGAGATAGACACAAAATGCTGGAGTAACTCAGCGGGACAGGCGGCATCTGTGGAGAGAAGGAATGGGTGACGTTTCGGATTGAGACCCTTCTTCAGACTGAAAGTCACGGGAAAGGGACACGAGAGATATAGACGATGATGTAGAGAGATATACCTGTAGAACAAATGAATGAAAGATATGCAAAAAAGTAACATTGATAAAGGAAACGGGGTATTGTTAGTTGTTTGCTAAGTGAAAACGAGAAGCTAGTGTGTTTTCGGATGGAGAGAGAGAGAATGCAAGGGTTACTTGAAGTTAGAGAATTCAATATTCAAACAATTTGCAAGCTGCCCAAGCGAAATAAGAGATGCTGTTCCTCCAATTTGCACTGGGCCTCACTCTGACAATAATAATAATAATGGATGGGATTTATATAGCGCCTTTCTAATACTCAAGGCGCTTTACATCGCATTATTCATTCACTCCTCAGTCACACTCGGTGGTGGTAAGCTACTTCTGTAGCCACAGCTGCCCTGGGGCAGACTGACGGAAGCGTGGCTGCCATTCTGCGCCTACGGCCCCTCCGACCACCACCAATCACTCACACACATTCACACACATTCACACACAGGCAAAGGTGGGTGAAGTGTCTTGCCCAAAGACACAACGACAGTATGCACTCCAAGCGGGATTCGAACCGGCCACCTTCCGGTCGCCAGCCGAACATTTAGCCCATTGTGCCATCTGTCGTCCCAATGGAGAAACCCCAGGACAGAAAGGTCAATGTGGGAATGGGAAGTGGGATTAAAGTGTCTCGCAAGTCAAGTCAAGAGTCGAGAGTTAAATTGTCCTGTGCCCCAGATAGGACAATGAAATTCTTGCTTGCTGCAGCACAACAGAATATGTAAACATAATACAGAACAGGAAATAAAAGTTCAGTGTATCTATATATCATAGACCATATATATACACAATAAATAAACAGATAAAGTGCAATAGGCTGCTATTGTTCAGAGTTTGTTTGATGGAGAGTTTAATAGCCTGATGACTGTGGGGAAGTAGCTGTTCCTGAACCTGGGTCTAGCAGATTTCAAGCTCCTGTACCTTCTTCCCGATGGCAACGGAGAGATGAGTGTGTGGCCAGGATGGTGTGGGACTTTGATGATGTTGGCAGCCTTTTTGAGGCAGCGACTGCGATAGATCCCTTCGATCAGGTTGGTCCAGGCAGACTGACAGTTACTCCAGCATTTTGTGTCTATCTTCGGTTTAAACCAGCATCTGCAGTTCCTTCCTACACATTTTGAAGAGCCTGTCAGTCCCTATGCTGAATAATTTGAGGGATAAAGAACGTGTATGGTGCCACAAACTTGTGTCGCAGCTGTATAGTACTTTGGTTCAGCTGCAATTGAAGCATTGTGTGCAGCTGTGGTCGTCTAATCTCAGGAAGGATGTGGCTTTAGAACAAGTGTAGAAGTGGTTTACCAGAATGACGTCTGGATTTGAAGGTATGAGCAATAAGAAGAGATTGGACAAACTTGGATGCTTTTCTCTGGAGCGTCAGAGGCTGAGGGGAGAAATGTTAGAAGTTAAAAAAAATAACGAGGGGTCTAGGCAGGGAAGATAATCAGAACCTGTTGCCCCAGGGTGGAAATGTCGAGATATAGAAACATAGAAACATAGAAAATAGGTGCAGGAGTAGGCCATTCGGCCCTTCGAGCCTGCACCGCCATTCAATATGATCATGGCTGATCATCCAACTCGGTATCCTGTACCTGCCTTCTCTCCATACCCCCTGATCCCTTTAGCCACAAGGGCCACATCTAACTCCCTCTTAAATATAGCCAATGAACTGGCCTCAACTACCTTCTGTGGCAGAGAATTCAACAGATTCACCACTCTCTGTGTGAAAAATGTTTTTCTCATCTCGGTCCTAAAAGATTTCCCCCTTATCCTTAAACTGTGACCCCTTGTTCTGGACTTCCCCGACATCGGGAACAATCTTCCTGCATCTAGCCTGTCCAACCCCCTAAGAATTTTGTAATTTTCTATAAGAAACCCCCTCAATCTTCTAAATTCTAGCGAGTACAAGCCGAGTCTATCCAGTCTTTCTTCATATGAAAGTCCTGAGGGGGCAAAGATGAACAGAGATGTGTGGGGAAAAGTTTTTTATGCAGCTGCCTGGTGTGAGTTGCCTGGGGTGGTGGTGGAGGTGGACACAATAGTAGCATTTATGAGTGGTTTGGATAGGAACATGGATCTGCAGGAAATAGACGGATATGGATTACGAGTCGGCAGAGATTAGTTTAACTTGGCATCATGGCCAGCACGGACATTGTGGGCTGAAGGGCCTGTTCCTGTGCTGTGCTGTGCTGTTCTATGTTCTAAGTTGCAGTCATTGTGGATAAGGTGTTGTTGGGCATTAAAGGCCATGATTTACACCCAACAAGGATGGAGGAGAAATCACGTCGTCCTTTCTTTTCGCATGTTATTGTTTTTTCCAAAATAAATTCATTCATTCATTCATCATCGTTAAAAACATTAGCGACACAGTGCGCTGGTTTCCGACGGGAACGGTGACGGACGCACCACACATCTCTGTCCTCCAGTTCCTGCAGACTTCCGCCGCTGGATGTTTAGGATTTTGGTGTGTGTGTGTGTTTTATCATCGTTCCTTACAATGCCGTGTACGACAGTGATCGCAACTTCTACTGAAGTGTGGATGGCCATTGGCTCGTTAGAAGCTCATCCGCCCTTTGACAGGTCTTGTTTTTGGTCCTGCTGGGGGTCCACAGCCCCCTCCTCACCTGGCAAACCAGGTGGGGGAGACGGTTTAGTCGCCGACTATCCGGCCATGGAGCGGGTAGCACGGGGTTACATTGTACCCGTGGCGGGGGGATCTCCCCCCGACCTGACCATAATAAATGGCATCAACTTATCATTAATGTCTGTACTGCCTCATCTTCTTGCAAACTTCCTTCTTGTTTGACAGCCCCCTACACTTGGGAACAATAGCCCTGTACCATTTCATTAACCAAAATCGAATTGGCTTAAAGCTTAATTGGCTTAAGAATAAGGGGTAGGCCATTTAGGATTGAGATGAGGAAAAACTTTTTCACCCAGAGAGTTGTGAATCTGTGGAATTATCTGCCACAGAAAGCAGTGGGGGCCAATTCACTGGATGTTTTCAAAAGAGTTGGATTTAGCTCTGAGGGCTAACAGAATCAAGGGATATGGGGAGAAAGCAGGAACGGGGTACCGATTTTGGATGATCAGCCACAATCATATTGAATGGCGGTGCTAGCTCGAAGGGCCGAATGGCCTACTCCTGCAACTATTTTTTATGTTTCTATGTTTCTAACCGGTGATAAAACACGCATGTAACATGTGATGAATAATGTATGTCTCTTCTGACTTAAGGATGGTGCGTTTCTTGTTCGGCATAGTTCGGGATGTAATGAACACCAACCGTACACATTAGCTGTGTTGTACGGGAGAAGGGTTTACAACATTCCCATTCGCTTTAACGAAAGCAACAATCACTATATCCTTGGCAAGGAAAAGGCAGGAGAGAAGGTGAGTAGAAGATTAACAGCAAGGCGGCTGTCATCCATCTTAAGATGCAACGAGAGCCTGCGTGTTAGACATGGGGGTATTGTTATATTATGGGGAGCACGGTGGTGCAGCTGGTGGAGCTGCTGCCTCACAATGCCATGGTTTTACCCTGACCTCAGTTGCTATCTGTGTGGAGCTTGCACGTTCTACCTGTGACCGCGTGGGTTTCCACCGGCTGCCCCAGTTTTCTCCCACATCTCAAAGACGTGCAGGTTTGTAGGTTAATTGATCTCTGCAAATTGCCCTTAGTGTGTAGGGAGTGGATGAGAAAGTGGGATAACATAGAGCATAGTATGGGTGGCATGGTGGCACAGCGGTAGAGTTGCTGCCTGGCAGCGAATGCAACGCCGGAGACCCGGGTTCGATCCCGACTATGAGTGCCGTCTTTACAGAGTTTGTACATTCTCCCTGTGACCTGCGTGGGTTTTCTCCGAGATCTTCCATTTCCTCCCACTCCAAAAGTTTGTAGGTTAATTGGCTTGGTGTATGTGTAAATTGTCCCTAGTATGTGTAGGATAGTGTTAATGTGCGGGGATCGCTGGTCAGTGCGGATTAGGTGGGCTGAAGGGCCTTTTTCCGCGCTGTATCTCTAAACTAAACTAAACTAAAAACATTGTGAACAGGTTAGCGTGGATTCAATAGACAATAGGTGCAGGAGTAGGCCATTCGGCCCTTCGAGCCAGCACCGGGCTGAAGGTTCAGTGGGCTGAAGGGCCTGTTTCCATGCTGTATCTCGAAACTAAACGTAGACTACAACTTCTCACAATGATTGGCCGTTGCACAACGTGATGGGTCTCGCTTGATCCGAGTCACAGGAGGTTCATGAGTTCATTCACTTCATCGTCGGTGGAGTTAAAATGCGATTCGGTTTCTGCGCATTCCTGCTCGCAGCCCTCTTGCTGCAGCAATGGTGTATGTTGATACTTTAATGCAAGTTTTGCTGCCTGCAAACAATAGCTGAGTTCACTAAAAACTGCGTGAAGTGGTCACCACAGGAGAGATAAAGAGGTGGGGTAGTGGGCTGGAAAAACACCTGGGGACACCGTTGCCTTTCTTGCTCCCACCTTCTCACGACCTGGAATCTTTCAGGCTTGGCCATCACTTCACTGAACACCGCCACTCAGTCCGCCTAGACCTACCTGATCTCCCATTTGCCAAACACTTTAAACCCCCCTCCCATTCCTACGCTGACCTTTCTGTCCTGGGCCTCCTCCACTGCCAGAGTGAGGCCCAGTGCAAATTGGAGGAACAGCACCTCATATTTCGCTTGTAGATAAAAATGCTGGAGAAACTGAGCAGGTGAGGCAGCATCTATGGAGGAAGGAAATAGGCAACGTTTCGGGCCGAAACCCTTCTTCATATTTCGCTTGGGCAGCTTACACACCCCAGCGGTATGAACATTGACTTCTCTAACTTCAAGTAACCCTTGCTTTCCCTCTCTCTGCGTCCCTCCCCCACCCTAGTTCTCCGACTAGTTTGACTGTTCTTCTGATTAAATTGTACTGGTTGTATGCCTCGTTGTCAACTTCCCCTCAGCTAGCAAAGTTCTATTCTACAATTTCCTTCAACTTTGTCCCCTTTGATCTCTCGTTTTCACACTTTACCCTTCCATATCTCTATGTCTCCTTCTCCCGTGATTCTCAGTCTGAAGAAGGGTCTCGACCAGAAACGTCACACATTCCTTCTATCCAGAGATGCTGCCTGTTCCGCTGATTTACTCCAGCATTCTGTGTCTATCTTAGGTGCCTAGATATTCTATTCCAGGCAGGCATACTGTCGATGCATAGAATTAGTGCAAGCAAGTGTGAGGTGTTGCACTTTGCAAGGGTGAATGTAAAGAGGAAAGCATAGAGTTAATGGCAAGACATGACAGCATTGATATTCAGAGGCATCTTGGTGTCCTAGTCCATTGCTCTTTGAAATTGGCAAAATACAGTAGATAGAATGGTGAAGAAAGTGCATGGTGTGTTGAAAGACATAAAATGCTGGAGTAATGCCCCTGTCCCACTTAGGAAACCTGAACGGAAACCTCTGGAGACTTTGCGCCCCACCCATGGTTTCCGTGCGGTTCCCGGAGGTTGCCGGAGGTTACAGGTAGTGGAAGCAGGTAGGGAGACTGACAAAAACCTCCGGGACCCGCACGGAAACCTTGGGTGGGGCGCAAAGTCTCCAGAGGTTTCCGTTCAGGTTTCCTAAGTGGGACAGGGGCATTACTCAGCGGGACAGGCAGCATCTCTGGATAGAAGGATTGGGTGACGTTTTGGGTCGAGACCAACATTTGTCTGCATTGGCCAGGGCATTATAAGAGTCTAGAAGTCATGATATAGCTTTAGAAGACTTTGGTTGGTGTGAATTTGGAGTATTACACCTGTATATGCGGTTCTGATCGCCCCATTACTCCCTGGAGAGAATGCATTGAAGGTTTACCACATTACTGCCTGGAATAGAGGGTCTGAAGAAGGGTCCCGCCCCGAAACATCACCTGCAGGGCCGGCCTTAGGAGGTGCGGGGCCCAATTGGGAACAATTTTGGTGAGCCCCAGCTTCCCAGCTAAAGTCTGTAGGTTCATAGAAATATAATGAAAGTCTATTATAGACTTTATATCTCTGTGGTAGAATGGAAAGTAATCAAAATGTGCGCTTAAAATGTGCCTGCGTTAATGGACCAAACAGATCTAAGCTACATTTTAATATAAAATTGCATACATGTAAACCTACAAGTAACAAACAAAATGTGTAGATCACCTCTGAAAAGTACATAGTTACAATACCACTTGTTTTAGTGACTGAAATGGAAAAAAAAAGTAATTTAATTAACTAGATCCTGGATTTGAGTATAGGAGCAGGGAGATTCTACTGCAGTTGTACAGGGTCTTGGTGAGACCACACCTGGAGTATTGCGTACAGTTTTGGTCTCCTAATCTGAGGAAAGACATTATTGCCATAGAGGCAGTACAGAGAAGGTTCACCAGACTGATTCCTGGGATGTCAGGACTTTCATATGAAGAAAGACTGGATAGACTCGGTTTGTACTCGCTAGAATTTAGAAGATTGAGGGGGGATCTTATAGAAACTTACAAAATTCTTAAGGGGTTGGACAGGCTAGATGCAGGAAGATTGTTCCCGATGTTGGGGAAGTCCAGAACAAGGGGTCACAGTTTAAGGATAAGGGGGAAATCTTTTAGGACCGAGATGAGGAAAACATTTTTCACACAGAGAGTGGTGAATCTCTGGAATTCTCTGCCACAGAAGGTAGTTGAGGCCAGTTCATTGGCTATATTTAAGAGGGAGTTAGATGTGGCCTTGTGGCTAAAGGGATCAGGGGGTATGGAGAGAAGGCAGGTACAGGATACTGAGTTGGATGATCAGCCATGATCATGTTGAATGGCGGTGCAGGCTCGAAGGGCCGAATGGCCTACTCCTGCACCTATTTTCTATGTTTCTATGTAAAACCATGCCTTTCACTATTTGCTAAGTTTCAATTAGGTGCCCCTGGATGTAGTCGAGGTAATGATTTCAGTGGGGCAGGAGCAGGCAGAAACAATGGGTCTGCCAGGGCCGATGTGCTGCCCTTTTCTCCAGAGATACTGTCTGACCCGCTGATTTACTCCAGCTTTCTGTGTCTGTCACCTCACACTTGTTGCGATTAACTTTCCATCCACTCGTATCCTGCTGTAGCCTTGGACAACCTCCCTCGTTATCCACAACCTTTCCAACTTTTGTGTCACCACCAAACTTATTCATCATTCCTTCGACGCCCACATCCAAGTCATTAATGATGTCGCAAACACAACGGTCCCAACCCTGACATCCAACACCTCCACCTTCATACTGACATGCTCCCATCTATCTGTGGAGCAGACTCGATGGGCCGAATGGCCTAATTCGGGCCTATGTCTACTGGTCAATGCTCTTGCCACGACCATTGTCTTCTTCCTATTACGTTCTTGCTCCAATATCTCTTTTGCACAGTCCTTTCCTTTATGCAGTCTTGTATAATTTATGCTTGGAGAAAAGGAATAGGTGATGTTTTGGGTCGAGACCTTTCTTCAGACCTGAAGTCTACCTGAGATAGACACAAAAAGCCGGAGTAACTAAGCGGAACAGGCAGCATCTCTGGAGAGAAGGAATGGGTGACCTTTCGGGTCGAGACCCTTCTTCAGACCGGTTTGGGATAAGGGAAACGAGAGATATGGTGTAGATGTGGAGAGGTAAATAACAATGAATAAAAGATAAGCAAAAAAGTAACGATGATTAAGGAAACAGGCCATTGGTAGCTGTTTGTAGGGTGATAACGAGAAGCTAGTGCGACTTGGGTGGGGGAACGGTGGGGAAGTCCACCTATTCCTTTTCGCCAGAGATGCTGCCAGTCCTGCTGAGTTACTCCAGCATTTTGTGTCTATCTTCGGTGTAAACCAGGCAAGAGCGGTACTCGCTATCAAAACATGGAGGGGATAGGGGACACAATTTTTTGGCGGGCGCGCGCGCATGCACACACTCACACACACGCGCGTGAGGCTTCGGAGGCTCAATCCAGCACTAAATGCAGCTCAACTCTGCCTATCTCGCCGGGTTAACCTACAGCCCTGTCTGGACTGACGGGATACCAGCGCTGCTTCTCCACGCTGGCCATATTTCCCGCAAGCCCAGGCAGGTTCACCTGGCGGGACAGGCAGAGTTGAGCTGGGTTTAGTGCTGTTTCTCTGCGCTGGCTGTTGGCCTGGGGATACTGCTCGTGTCTGACTCCCGACCTCTCTGGCCACCCGTGGGGGTGGTGGTGGGGGCACTCGGGACAGCGCCGGAGAGCCGGCCGGGATCGATCCTGCCTGGGGATCAGGCGCAGGTCTGTGCCACATCTCCCTCCTCCAATCGCCGCACTCTATCCTCAGTCCCACCCCCCCCCCCCTCCACTCCTCCCCCCTCCAATCATCGCGCTGAATCATGTCCCGCCCCCATTGCCTAGCGGAAAGCAGAGATTTTAAAATCGGGATCACAAAAACATGGGGGGGATGTCCCCCACCTCTCAAAACATGGGGGGGACGTGTCCCCTCTGCCCCCCTCCCGAGTTTTCCGCCCCTGAAACCAGCGTCTACACTTCCTCCCGACACACAATTGACGTTTGTGTGTTGTCCGCGTCTATCTGCTGTGATGTTGCTGCAAACAAGATCTTCATTGTTCCTGCACCTCACTGTACGTCTGACAATAAACTCAACCTGACTAGACTTGATCCTTCACAGCCTTCACCTGGGTGAATACAAATTAGATATATTCATTTCAGACCTCGTCCACGACTCCTGGCTCCACACATAGAGTCAGAGATCTCTAATAATAATAATAATAATGGATGGGATTTATATAGCGCCTTTCTAATACTCAAGGCGCTTTACATCGCATTATTCATTCACTCCTCAGTCACACTCGGTGGTGGTAAGCTACTTCTGTAGCCACAGCTGCCCTGGGGCAGACTGACGGAAGCGTGGCTGCCATTCTGCGCCTACGGCCCCTCCGACCACCACCAATCACTCACACACATTCACACACAGGCAAAGGTGGGTGAAGTGTCTTGCCCAAGGACACAACGACAGTATGCACTCCAAGCGGGATTCGAACCGGCCACCTTCCGGTCGCCAGCCGAACACTTAGCCCATTGTGCCATCTGTCGTCCCTAGACTCCCACTCCCCTGACTCGCAGTCTGAAGAAGGTTGTCCACCCAAAATGTCAACCATTCCTTCTCTCCAGAGATGCTGCCTGTCCCGCAATTGTGTCTAGCCCCGGTTAATCTCTTCTGCACTATTTCCTACTTATTGACGTCCTTCCCACAGCTGAGCGACCAGAACTACTAACAGTGTTCCAAGTGTGGTCTCGCCAACGACTTGCCGCGCTGCATCAAGATGTCCTAACCTTTCTACTCAATACTCTTACCAATGAAGGCTAGACTTTCCACTTGCCATCGAAATGCAGGCAAATGGGACCAAGTATGATCACTTGGACGTCATGGACAAGATGGGCCGAAGGGCCTGTTTCCACACTGTGCATCTCTATGCCTCTATGACTCACCCGTTGCACAAACGGTGGTGGGTGTATGGAATGAGCTGCCGGTGGAGGTATTTGAGGCAGGGACTATCCCAACATTGAAGAAACATTTAGACAGGTGCATGGATAGGACAGGTTTGGAGGGATATGGGCCACATGCAGTAAGGTGGGACTAGTGTAGACGGAGCATTTTGGTCAGTGTGGACAAGTTGGGCCGAAGGGCCTATTTCCACGCTCTATGTCTCCATGACTCTATGACTCTCTAAGGCCCCCTTCGGTCACGGCTGACCATGGTGTCTCCAGGGTGCTATTCCCTATAAGGAGGACGCCTGTGCGTGACTTTGTTTAACGTGGGGAGACTGGTGCACAGACAGCCGCCACACGGTCCTTGACAGATCTGGGTCAGGATCCAGTGGCATGGAGTCCAAGACGAACGGAGACCCTTTTTTGCTGCAGCCTTCATCCGCCTTCCCAGCCGTTGTGACGCTCCACTAAGGTCAGCCATCGTCCTCCGCCTGTTCCACCATTGAGGTCTTGGTTGGATTGCTCTTTGTTCAAGACCTCCCCCTCAACCTTGCTGCCATGGGTGGCCCTACCAGGAGCATAGCTCCAGACGGCATCGCTCTCAGGATGTCAGGTCCACACAAGCTTCCCCACCACGACAAGGTGACAATCCACGGAGATTGACTATGAAAGACATTTAATAAACTAGCTAAGCCCTCTCTGTTGACTATCCTCAGCATGTGCTTTCATGGTATTGAACTTCTCGGTCATAGTCTTTCCTTAGATCTCTTCCCAATCTTTCATTTCCAATTCACTTGCTATTTTTGTTTCCTTGATTCTGGTTCAGGTCTTTAAAAATCTTCCGGAAATGATTGAGCATTATCAGCAGAAGTCGTTGGTCCTGATCAACGAGCAGAACCAAGCTAAAGATCCCACCTTACTGCTTCACCCAGTGCGACTGTGACCCGCAGGCACATGGAAGTTCTGGCCTGCTCTGAGATGAAGCCGCAACGTTGCCGCCCCAGTCGTGCCGGAGCAAGGAACCATTGGCTTGCCTTCCTGGAGCCCAACTCAGCACCGATTAAATCCTTGGTCATGTGCAAAGCAAGTCCCCGAGGCTGAACCAATATTTTTGTACAGCATGCTTTTCTGGTGAATAAAAAGTCTCCATGCACCAGTGTGTGTGTGTGTGTGTGTGTGTGTGTGTGTGTGTGTGTGTGTGTGTGTGTGTGTGTGTGTGTGTGTGTGTGTGTGTGTGTGTGGTGTGTATGTGTGGTGTGTGTGTGTTTATGTGTGCGTGTGTGTGTGTGTGTATGTGTGTGTGCGCGTGTGCGTGCGTGCTTTCGTGCGTGTGTGTGTGTAAATGTGTGCGTGTGTGTGTGTGTATATGTGTGCGTGTGTGTTTGTGTTTATGTGCGTGCGTGTGTGCGTGCGTGTGTGTGTGTGTGTGCGCATGCACGTGTGTGTGTGTGCGCATGCACGTGTGTGTGTGTGCGTGCGCCAGAGGCCAAATATTTCCCGTTGGAAAGAAGAATGTATGGCTGGGCATAGAGTTACATAGTGTGTAAACAGGCCCTTCGGCCCAACTAACCCATGCCAACCAACATGCCCCTTCCACACTAGTCCCACCTGCCTGTGTTTTGCCCATATCTCTATCCCATGTACCTGTCCATGTGTTATTTAGATGTTGTGATAGTACCTGTTCAATCACAGCACCGGGTGCCAGTTCTGGGTCTGACGCAAGCTTTCCATGGACCTGTCAAAATGTTTCTTAAACATTGCGATTGTACCTGCCTCAACTACCTCCTCCAGCAGCTTGTTCCATACACCCACACCTTTTTGTGTCAAAAAAGTTACCACTCAGGTTCCTATTAAATCTTTCTCCTCTCACCTTAAATCTATGCCCTCTGGTTCTTGGTTTCCCTACTCTGGGTAAAAGAGTGTGCCTTTCCCTAACTATTCCTCTCATGATTTTATACACCTCTATAACCCAACCTCTCCATGTAGCTCAAGCCCTCGAGTCCTGGCAACATCCTCGTAAATCTTCTCTGCGCCCTTTTGAGCTTGACAACATCTTTTTGGTATAACAGGGTAATGAAAACTGAACACAATACTCCAAGTGTGGCCTCACTAATGTCTTGTAGAACTGTAACATAACATCCTAACTTCTATTCTCATATTGAGTGTAGGAAAGAACTGCAGATGCTGGTTTAAATCGAAGGTAGACACGAAATGCTGGAGTAACCCGAAATGTCACCCATTCTTTCTCTCCAGAGATACTGCCTCACCCGTTGAGTTACTCCAGCATTTTGTGTCTACCTTCTATACTCAATACTCTGAACGATGAAGCCCAATGTGCCAAACGCCTCCTTGACCCCCTATCCACCTTTGATGCCACTTTCAAGGAACAATTTACCTGCAATCCTAGATCCTCGGAGAATGTTGGTATTAGAGGTCATACAGAGCGCAGGTCACACAGATCCCTGCCTCCATGAAGAGATCCTGCCAGTCCCGCCCTCCCTCTCTATCGCACACGTCACACCAAGGCCATGCTTATTCTCAAGCATAAGGGCAGCACAGTGGCGCAGTGGTCCAGTTGCTGCCTAATTATGCCCCTGTCCCACTTAGGAAACCTGAACGGAACCCTCTGGAGACTTTGTGCCCCACCCAAGGTTTCCGTGCGGTTCCCGGAGGTTTTTGTCAGTCTCCGTACCTGCTTCCACTACCTGCAACCTCCGGCAACCACCTGCAACCACCAGGAACCGCACGGAAACCTGGGGTGGGCGCAAAGTCTCCAGAGGTTTCCGTTCAGGTTTCCTAAGTGGGACAGGGGCATTACAGTGCCATATCTGAGGAAGGATGCGCTGGCTCTGGAGAGGGTCCAGAGGAGGTTTACGAGAATGATCCCAGGAATGAGTGGGTTAACATATGATGAGTGTTTGACGGCACTGGGCCTGTACTCGCTGGAGTTTAGAAGGATGTGGGGGGACCTCATTGAAACTTACCGAATAGTGAAAGGCCCTGGATAGAGTGGATGTGGAGAGGATGTTTCTGCTAGTGGGAGAGTCTAGGACCAGAGGTCATAGCCTCAGAATAAAAGGACATTCCTTTAGGATGGAGATCAGGAGGAATTTCTTTCGTCAGAGGGTAGTGAATCTATGGAATTCTTTGCCACAGAAGACTATGGAGGCCGTCAGTGAATATTTCTATGGCAGAGATAGATGGATTCTTGATTAGAACGTGTGTTGGGGGTTATGGGGAGAAGGCAGGATAATGGGGTTAGGAGGGAGAGATAGATCAGCCATGATTGAATGGCAGAGCAGACTTGATGAGCCGAATTCCCTCAGTTGACTCCAATCACTTTATGACCCGGTTCAAGCCTTAGTACGGGTGCTGTTTGTACAGAGTTTGTACGTTCTCCCTGTGACCGCGTGGGTTTTCTCTGGGTGCTCCGGTTTCCTCCCACATTCCCAACACTTGCAGGATTGTAGGTTAATTAGCTTTTGAAAATTGTCCCTAGTGGGTAGGATAGAACTAGTGTACAGGTGATCATTGGTCTGCACGGACTCGGTGGGCGTTCCCATGCTGTACCTCGCTATACATTGCTCTCATTCCCTTTGAAGGCACTAATGGAAGGGACTGCTCTCCGCCACCTTCACAGGCACTGAATTACGGATTCTGTGTCGTCGGAGTAAATCAAATCCTCACATTCTCCTTGTAGCTTCACTTAAAATTTCACTAGAATCATAAAGTCATACTGCACGGAAATAGGCCCTTCTCTCGACTCAAAACATCACCTATTCCTTCTCTCCAGAGATGCTGCTTGCCCTGCCGAGTTACCCCAGCATTTTGTGTCTATCTTCAGTGTAAACTAGCATCTGCAGTTCCTTCCTGCACCTTCAGCCCAAGTCATCCATGAGACCAAGATGCTCCAGCTACGCTTGTCCCATTTGTCCCATTTGGCACAAATCTCTCTGAACCTTTGCTATCTCCAAGAAATTGCAGAGAGTTGTGAATGTAGGCTGGACTGTCACACAAAACAACTTCACTTCCATGCACTCCATCTACACTTCACGATTATCCTTCAGATAAATCTCTGAGATGGATTCTAAATTTGCTACTGATTTAACATGTACCTCCATTGACTCCGTTTATACCTCACACAGCCTCGGCAAAGCCGCCAGCATAATTAAGGACCTGTCTCACCCCGGTCACCCCCTCTTCTCCCCTTTCCCATCAGGTAAGAGGTACAGAAGTATGAAAACGCACACCTCCAGATTCTGGGACAGTTTCTTCCCAGCTGTTACCAGGCAACTGAACCATCCTCCCACTGGCTAGAGTACGGTCCTGACTTCCAGTCTAACTCATCTTTAGTGGGATTTTACCCCCCTCACCTTAAACCTATGGCCTCTGGTATTTGATTCCCCTACCCTGCGTAAAAGACTGTGTGCGTTTACCGTATCTTATCCCCCCATGATTTTGTACACCTCTATTAGATCACCCCTCAGCAATCCTGTGCAATTAGGAATAAAGTCCGAGCCTGCTTTGCCTCTTTCAATACTGGTCCTGGTTTTCCGGCACCAACCTTGTGAGTCCTCTCTGCACGCTGTCCAGCTTAATGGCATCTTTCTTCTAGCAGGGAGACCAAAACCAAACACAATGCTCCAAGTGCGGCCTCACCAGCACTTTGTACGACTGTAACATGATATCCCAACTTACCACTGACTTGCCTCAGTCTGAAGATGGTCTCGACCCGAAACGTTGCCTTTTCCTTCGCTCCATAGATGCTGCCTCACCTGCTGAGTTTCTCCAGCATTTTTGTCTACCTCCCAACTTCTATGCTCAGTTAGACACATTTACAATTAACAGATGCCAATTAATCTGTAAACCTGTACGTCTTTGGAGTGTGGGAGGAATCCGGAGCACCCGGAGAAAACCCACGAGGTCACAGGGAGAATGTGCAAACTCCGTACAGACAGCATTGGTAGTCAGGATCGAACTCAGGTCTCTGGCGCTGTGAGGCAGCAACTCTACCGCTGCGCCACTGTGCCGCCCTAGGCTTTGTTCGGCCCCATCTCTCTTTCCGCTCTCTACTGCCCTCTCTCGCCCTAGTACAAACAGTCTGAAGAAGGGGCCCGATGTGAAACATGGTGTTTAGTTTGGCACATGTGCTGAGGTACAGAGAAATTAATTTTTGTATATGTTCAGTACAAGTATCACTGTACATACGCAGTATAGGAAGGAACTGTAGAATGCTGGAGTAAAGCGAAGATAGACACAAAATGCTGGAGTAACTCAACAGGACAGGCAGCATCTCTGGAGGGGAGGAATGGGTGACGTTTCGGGTCGAGATCCAAAAGCATTAGCACTTGTGTACATAAGCACTTAGATACATATCAGATAACATAGAAACATAGAAATCTAGAAAATAGGTGCAGGAGTTGGCCATTCGGCCCTTCGAGCCAGCAGCGCCATTAAATATGGCTGATCATCCAAAATCAGTACCCCGTTTCTGCTTTCTCCCCATATCCTTGATTCCGTGAGGCCTAAGAGCTAAATCTAATTCTCTCGTGAAAACATCCAGTGCCTTGGCCTCCACATAAGCATCTCAGATACAGTACAAGTGTATAACAGTGGTACACTAATGCACAAGTTTCACTCCATTTTCAAGTCCCAGTTGTTGTAAGTGCAGGGATCTTGACCTGGCCATGTAGGCCCGTTGCCATGGCAGCGTTGCAGGGTCGGCCTGGCCAAGCGTAGCCGTGGTGTCCTCCGCCACTGCTCCACCGCTGCAGGCCGCGTCTGATCCACGCACTCGGCCTCTTGGAGCGGCGCCCGGTCCAGCCGAGCCCCAGGCTGTTGCAGGGCCTCCAGCTTGCCCCCACAATGCAGTTTAAAAAAAAGAAACAAATATATTGTAATCAATAAATTTATTGTAATCAAAAATAAATGTACTCAATTATTGCAAGAATAATATACACAATACAAAACAACACCAAACATTGTTACCAAATACCAAACCCACCACCGTAATACAAAATCTAAACATATATTCTTAAATGTTACATTCTTAAACAACTATTTCCCCATCCTTATTCAGGATAGATTCCATCCCCCGCGGTGCCCAGCGGTCCCGGAAATCCCCCAGGGGGCGCCTGTGGACAGCGAGTAGACCAAGTCTAGCACCACCCGACCGATGCCCACAGTGCAGTTTGGGGTGGGGGCTCCAGGATTTAGACCCAGCAACAATAAAAGGCCCGCAATATGTTTCCAGGTCAAGATGGTCTGGACCCCTGGTGCTGTTGATGTTTCTATACACCTACTGCTCTTGGTACTGATTTTGGAGGATCAGCCTTGATCATGTTGAATGGCGGTGCTGGTTCGAAGGGCCGAATGGCCTACTCCTGCACCTATTTTCTATGTTTCTATGTCCTTCTTGGCAGCATAGGTCATGGACTCGCCAACAATATCCAGATCCTGAAGAAGAATAAATCATAAACGTTAGCAGATTTCGTATGGACAACATCACTTGGTGTTCTTTCAGTTTAGAGATACAGCGTGGAAATATTCCCTTCGGCCCACCGAGTCCGCGCCGCACCGAATCCCCCCTACACTTATTCTATCCTAAACACCAGCGACAATTTACAGAAACCAATTAACCTACAAATCCACGTCTTTGGAGTGTGGGAGGAAATCGGAGCACCCAGAGGAAACCCACATGGTCACAGGGAGAATGTTCAGACTCCGTACCCATAGTCCGGATTGAATCCGGTTCACTGGCGCAGTTCTACCAACTGCGACACCGTACCACTAATCTCCTCTACAGGATTGCCTCTCATTTTTGATTGAACGAAAAATCCAGCATGGAAACAGGCCCTTCTGCCCACCGAGTCCATCCCGACCATCGATCACCCATTCACACTAATTCTATGTTATCTAATTTTCTCATCTTGACTACACACCAGGGGCTATTTACAGAGGTGAATTAACCTACAAGCCCAATGTGTAGGAAGGAACTTCAGATGCTGGTTTAAACCGAAGATAGACACAAAAAGCTGGAGTAACTCAGCGGGACAGGCAGCATCTCTGGAGAGAAGGAATGGGTGACGTTTCAGGTCGAGTCCCTTCTTCAGACTGGTTAGGGATAAGGGAAATGAGAGGTATAGACAATGATGTAGAGAGATAAAGAACAATCAATGAAAGATATGCGGAAAAGTAATGATGATAAAGGAAACAGGCCATTGTTAGCTGTTTGTTGTGTAAAAACGAGAAGCTTATGTGACTTGGGTGGGGGAGGGATAGAGAGAGAGGGAATGCAGAGGTTACTTGAAGTTGGAGAAATCAATATTCATACCACTGGGCTGCAAGCTGCCCAAGTGAAATATGAGATGCTGTTCCTCCAATTTGCGTTTTGGCCTCACTCTGACAATGGAGGACAGAAAGGTCTGTGTGGGAATGGGAAGGAGAATTAATGTGTTTAGCAACCTGGAGAGCAGGTAGGTTCAGGCGGGCTGAGTGGAGGTGTTCAGCGAAACGATCGGCCAGTCTACGTTTGGTCTCGCCGATGTACAAGAGTCATCATCTTAAACAGCAGATACAGTAGATGAGGTTGGAGGAGGCGCAAGTGAACCTCTGCCTCATCGGAAAGGACTGTCGGGGTCCGTGGACAGAGTCGAGGGAGGAGGTATAGGGACAGGTGTTGCATCTTCTGCGGTTGCAGGGGAAGGTACCTGGGGAGGAGGTGGTGTGGGAACTACAGATGCTAGTTTTACACCAAAGATAGATACAAGAATAGTTTCACTTTGTTATCACCTCTTCCACAGCCAACAATGGACCATTGTGGGCTCCACCTTTCGTGAGTCATCGGTGCTGGCTCTGATTTGTAGTCTGTCCCTTTTCAAACATCTAGTTTCCCCTGACTCTCTCCCCTAACTCTCAGTCTGAAGAAGGGTCTCGTCCTGAAGCGACACAAATGTCCTCTTCTCCAGAGATGCTGCCTGTCTCGCTGAGTTACTCCAACATTTCAGGTCAACCTACAAACCCACTCGTCTTTGCGATGTGGGAGGATATATATACGGGGGGGGGGGGGGGAAACATGGCCACAGGGAGAACGTGCAACTCCACACAAGCAGCAGACCCGAGGTCAGGATCGAACCGGATACTCTGGCGCAGTGAGGCAGCAGCTCTCCCGGCAGCAAAGCAGGCACTCTGCATTCAAAAAGTCTTTCGCAATCTGAAAGCAGGTGGAGAAGCAGCCAAAGGGTTTTCCTGTGGTTGCAAACCTTGCTGAATGTACGGCACAGGTTCCCTGCCACGTACGCTGGTTAGGGTGTACACAACACACACACACACACAGGCCACCGTTGCTTCCCAGCTGTATCTAGATTGCAGCTGACAAGAAGCGGTCACGTGACTGGTTGTAAACACAACTTGCTCATTCACTCGAGGCAAACACCCTTTTGAATTTCAGCTGGTCAAACAAGTTTCCTTCCCTTTCAACTCCTACTTTTTTTTTCCCAACCCCTGACTTCGGTTAATTTGAATAAGAATGTCATAACCACACGTACTAAATCATAGCCACACCACAACCACGGTAAGCCCACAAACCAGGGGAAAGAGCGGACAAAAATCAACTCTGCTAAAGACACGGGAACGGACCTCGCAAAGCAAGATGAACCTCTGCAAAGTGGGACTGCCTGTTTCTCTGGTAGGTCACAGCCAGAGTGTGGATTAAATCCACTTTCAATTTACTAAACCGGCGTTGTGAAGGCTGGCAAGCTTATGTTTTCTGCTTTGGTGCACACTTGCAAAAGATTGTATCGGGAGGGCTAGAGAGTTCTTGTTAGCAGGCGACTGATAAGTGAAATGTTTATCTGTGCAGGGTTTCGAGTACGAGTGGAATGTATCCAAACGTGAATGCGAGTCAGAGAGTCTGGGAGAGAAACAGGCCCGTCCGCCCAGCATTTTCATGCCGATTCTGCGTCTATGCTCTTGTTCCGCAGCTGTCTGTGCCTCAGAGATACCAACGCCCAACACGACACTCCTTAAATATAGTGAGAGAGCCTGTCCCCACTGCTCTCCCCATCTGTTACACATTCCAAGCATACTGTGGGTGGGGAAAAAATTATTCCTCAGATGCCATAAGACCACAAGATGTGGGAGCAGATTTAGACCATTCGGCCCATCGAGTTTGCTCTGCCATTCGATCATGGCTGATCTATCTCTCCCTCTGAATCCCATTCTACTGCATTCTCCCCTAAACTTTGATGCCTTTATTAATCAAGATCCTATAATTTCTGCTTTAAAAATACCCAATGACTTGGCCTCCACCGCCGTCTGTGGCAATTAATTCCACAGATTCACCATCAAGCCCTATCAACCTATCTCTCATCCTAACTCAGTGTCCTCTAGATTTAGACATCTCTCCCATGGGGAATAGATTCATATGGTCTAAGCTATCAGACATTTCATAATTTTGTATATCTCTGTCAGGTCACCCCTGCCCACCCCAGTCCTGTCTCTGCTCCATGCTGAATTGCTCTATCCCCAGGTTATATCTGGGTGAACACTAACACAAAGATCTGCAGGTGCTGATTTGCAACAAAAAAGGAAACAAAGTGCTGGAGTAACTCAGCAGGTCAGGCAGCATCTCTGGAGAACATGGATAGGTGACGTTTTACAGTGTGCTGGAGTAACTCAGCGGGTCAGGCAGCATCTTTGGAGAACATGGATAGATGGCATTTTGGGTTGGGGCCCTTCTTTAGACCCAGGTTTGACTTGGAAAATCTCCAGTGTAGTCACATGTTTTGTTCTGGCCTCTTCCTACCTCCTGTTCCCACCCCCCTCTACTTTCAGTCTGAAGAAGGTTCCCGACCCAAAACGTCACCCATTCCTTTTCTCCGGAGATGCTGCCTGACGCGCTGAGTTACTCCAGTATTTTGTGTCTATTTTCGGAATGAACCAGCATCTACAGTTCCTTCCTGCACACTCTGCACAGGACTCCGGCTAAGGCCCAATCCAGGTTTTATGAAGTTTGACCATAACTTCCGCGCTCCCACATTGTAAGCTCCAGCTAATTCTTCACCACATTATCTAAGGATGATGGCACCTTCAGAGACCTATAGAATTATGCAGTCATAGCAGCATACAGCACAGAAACAGGCCTTTCATAAGATCATGTGATAGGAGAAGAATTATGCCATTCAGCCCATCAAGTGTACTCCGCCATCTTCTCCTCAACCCCATTTTCCTGCCTTCTCCCCATAACCTCTGACACCTGTACTAATCAAGAATCTATCTATCTCTGCCTTAAAAATAGCCATTGACTTTGGGCCTTTCAGTCCAACCTGCCCATATGATCAAGATGCCCCATCTACACAAATCCCACCTGCCTGCGTTTGCCCATTATCACTCTAAACCTTTTCTTTCCTTGTACTCAAAGGTCCTTTTAATACTCCCTCAGGCTCGGTACATTGTACATGTCCTAGACTTATCAGTACATCGGTCATTTTTAGTATTACATTTCATCTGCCATGGCTCTACCGATCTTAATAACTGATCAGTAGCATCCTCTTGACTATGACCATTCACACCACTGTCATTTTCTCTTCTCCCCTGTCCCGTCAGGCAAGTCAAGTCAAGTCAAGTTTATTCGTCACATACACATACGAGATGTGCAGTGAAATGAAAAGTGGCAATGGTCGCGGACTTTGTGCGAAAAGACAAACAAACAAACAAACAAACAAACTACAAACAGAATCACATATTCTTTTACATATTAAATATTGTGGGCGGAAGGAAAAAGGTTCAGTAAAGTTAGTCCCTGGTGAGCTAGGAGTTTACAGTCCGAATGGCCTCTGGGAAGAAATTCCTTCTCAAGCTCTCCGTTCTCACAGCATGGCAACGGAGGCGTTTGCCTGACCTTAGCAGCTGGAACAGTCCGTTGCAGGGGTGGAAGGGGTCTCCCATGATTTTATTGGCTCTGGAGTTGCACCTCCTAATGTATAGTTCCTGCAGGGGGGCGAGTGAAGTTCCCATAGTGCGTTCGGCCGAACGCACTACTCTCTGCAGAGCTTTCTTGTCCTGGGCAGAGCAATTCCCAAACCAGATGGTAATATTTCCGGACAAGATGCTTTCCACAGCCGCTGAGTAGAAGCACTGGAGGATCCTCGGAGACACTCTGAATTTCCTCAATTGCCTGAGGTGGTAAAGGCGCTGCCTTGCCTTACTCACGAGTGCTGTGGCGTGTGTATCCATGTCATATCCTCAGAGATGTGGACTCCCAGATATTTAAAACCGCTCACTCTATCCACAGTATCCCCATTTATCCTCAATGGTGTGTACGTCCTTGGATGATGTGCCCTCCTAAAGTCCACGATCAGCTCCTTAGTTTTTTTGATGTTCAAGAGGAGGCTGTTGTCCTGACACCAGAGTGCTAGATCAGCCACCTCCTCCCGGTAGGCCTTCTCATCGTTGTCTGAGATCAGGCCCACCACCACAGAGGCAGAGGATAAAAATGTTTGAAAGGTATTCAGACTTAGCTTCTTCCATGCTGTTTGGAGTTTAGACAAAAGAGATACAGCGTGGACACAGGCCCTTCAGCCACCGAGCCCGCATCGACCAGCGATAATCCCGTACACGTGCACTATCCTAAACACCACGGACAATTAACAATTGGCAGAAGCCAATTAACCTGTATAAAACCTGTACGTCTTTGGAATGTGGGAGGAAACAGGAGCACCTGGAGCAAACCCACGTGGTCACAGGGCGAACGTACAAACTCCTTACAGACAGCACCCATAGTCAGGGTCTAACGCGGGGATCTGGCATTACAAGGCAGCAACTGTCAAATTCAAGAGAGTTTATTGTCATGTCTCCCAGATAGGACAATGAAATTCTTGCTTTGCTTCAGCACAACAGAATATAGTAGGCATAAATAAATACAGAAATACACACACATAAATAAGCATATAAAGTGCGTTTTCAGTTGAGTTTAATAGTCTGATGGCTGTGGGGAAGAATCTGTTCCTGAACCTGGATGTTGCAGATTTCAGGCTCCTGTACCTTCTACCTGAAGGCAGCGGAGAGATGAGTGTGTGGCCAGGATGGTGTGGGTCCTTGATGACACTGCCAGCATTTTTGAGTCAGCGACTGTGGTAGATTGTAGCCACCATGCTGCCCCTGTTATCAGACCACTGAATGGTCATTTCATAAGCTGAGGGTGTAGTCCCGAACTTCCAGCCTACCTCGTTACGGGCCTTGCACTTTTTCATCTACACTTTGTAGGTGTAACACGATTCTCTCCACTCGGTTTATTTACTCTTTTGCACCACTCGCTGTACTGTGTGTGGCTCTAATCTATTCATATATGGTATCAATTGACTGGATAGCACGCTAAAATAAAGTTTCTCTCAATTTTAGTTAGGTGTGACAAGAGTAAATAATGCCAATACCATTATCAACATCACTACTAATCTTCATAGCACCGGCACATTTATTAATCATCCCCTCTAAGTTTAGGCAGCATAGTGGCGCAGCTGGTAGAACCACTGCCTCACAGCGCCAGGGACCCAGGCTTGATCCTGACCTCGCGTCTTTCTGTGTGGAGTTTGCATGTGCTCCCAGTGACCACGTGGGTTTCCTCCGGGTGCTCCGGCTTCCTCCCGCATCCCAAAGACGTGCGGGTTTGTGGGTTAATCGACCCTCTGTAAATTGCCCCTGGTGTGTAGGGAGTGGATGAGGAAGTGGGATAACATAGAACCAGTGTGACGGGTGATCGATGGTCGGCACGGACGCGGTGGGCCGAAGGGCCTGTTTCCATGCTGAATCTCAAAACCAAACTAACCATCCAAATCAATGATGAATATAACATGGCGGTGCTGGCTCAAAGAGCTGAATGGCCTACTCCTGCACCTATTGTCTATTGTCTAAAGGTCCCAGCACAGATCCCTGTGGTACATCTCTGCTCACAAAGTTCCCATGACAAAAGAACTCTCCACCATTAAAATGTGATGCTGTCTGAATTCGATTAATTCCTAATTTTCTCAAGTGTACATTAACCCTGTACAGAGCAACCATGGAACTTTCTGGAAGGTTGTTCCAAGATTTAGAATTGGTGCTGATGGAGGAGCAGTTAATTTTCATGTCACGAGGGTGAGAGATGTGAAGGCAAGTCTGCAGGTTAGAGAGAGTTCATGAGGTAATAAGAAGCAATAGGAGCAGATTTAGGCCATTCGGCCCATCAGGTCTACACTGCCATTCTATCATGGCTGATCTCTCTCTCTGCCTCCTGACCCCATTCTCCTGCCTTCTCCCCATAATCCATGACATACTAATACTAATCAAGAATCTATCTATCACTACTTTAAAAATATCCACAGACTTGGCCTCTGCGGCCTTCTGTGGCAGAGAATCCCGCAGATTCACCATCCTTATTTACTTAGGAGAGCGGAGTTACTGCTTGGAAACAGGCCCTTCAGCCCACCGAGTCGGTGCTGACCAACGATCAGCAGTAGAATATCCAGCCTTTGATCCTCTCTGGTAGTCACTGTATTAATAGATGATCTAGTTGGACCTATTCAATGGTGACCCCCAGAATACTGACTTGAAATTGATAATCTAATTGTGCATCAGGAGAAGAGGTTAGACAGATTTGTTCTTGTTGGATCTTGTGTGCCTCTAATGTTATTTGTCATTAATCAGCCCACCTTCAATGTTGTGGGAAGGAACTGCAGATGCTGGTTTAAACCGAAGATAGACACAAAACGCTGGAGTAACTCAGCGGGACAGACAATATCTCTGGATAAAGGAACGTCTCCCATTCCTTTTCTCCAGAGATGCTGCCTGTCCTGCTGAGTTACTCCAGCATTTTGTGTCTATCTTCACCTTGAATGTTGTCTTTGGGCTTGCTTTGGCCGCAGAGGTCGCTGAGTAGTTGGGAACGGAATGGACTGTCAGGTAAACATAATTGAACATCCTCACCTTTGACTTCATGGTGGTTGGAAATGGTACAGAAGTGAGAAAACGCACACCGCCAGATTTAGGGGCAGCTGTTATCAGGCAACTGGTAGAACCATCCTACCACAACTAGAGAGCGGACCTGAACTACTATCTATCTCATTGGTGACCCTCGGACTATCTTTAATCGGACCTTACTGGCTTTACCTTGCACTGAACTTTATTCCCTTACGTTATTGCACTGTAAACGGCTCGATTGTAATCATGTATTGTCTTTCCGCTGACAGGATAGCACGCAACAAACGGTTTTCACAATACCTCGGTACACGTGACAATAAACTAAACTGAAGAGGTGGGTCATTACGATGGCGGGACCAGGACATTGCCTGAGAAACACCCACACTGATACACTGAGGCTAAGATCGTTTACATCTGACAATCACAAACAATCTTCCTTTATGCCAGATCTGACAGGCAAGAGTTAAGAACAGATCTTTAGACTTTAGACTTTAGAGATACAGTGCGGAAACAGACCCTTTGGCCCATTGAGTCTGTGCTGCCCAGCGATCACCCCATACACTAGCACTATCCTACATGCTAGGGACAATTTACAACTTTTACCAAAGCCAATTAACCTACAAACCTGTACGTCTTTGGAGTGTGGGAGAAAACCGAAGATCCCAGAGAAAACCCATGCAGGTCATGGGGAGGATGTACAAACTCCGTACACACAGCACCCATAGTCAGAATCCATCCCGTGCCTCTGGTGCTACTGCTGCACCCCGGTGTTGGTGAAATGGACTGGGAAATGGCAAATTGAGTTAAATCCAGGTAAGTGCAAGGTACTGCATTTTGGGGACACTCATGAGGGTCGGACATGAGCCATGAAGGGTCTGACCCTTGGAGGTAGCGAGGTAAAGATGAACATTAGTGTACGTGGAAATGTCCTTGATGGTGGCAGCGCAGAGAGATAATGTGGTTCAGACACGTGGGAAGTTGGCCTTCATTAGTCAGGCATTAATTAGCAAAGCAAGGTGGCTAAGATATAATTGTATTAAACAGTGGTTAGACCGAAGGTTTAAGTTGAGCGGGGGCGGGTGGGGTGGGTGGGGGAATGTGAGGGGGGGAAGAATTAATAGATATCTGAGGAGATATCATTGGTGAGATCATTGGCTGGGCTTGCAGTACAGGTAACATAAGCAGAGAATAATCGACAGAATCGAGACAAATAGAAAGATAAACAACAAGGAATGAGATGGGTGAACAGACATTTCAGAGAATGAGGAGAAAGGAAGAGATGGAGTAAATGGCAGGTTTGCAAAATATTGCACAATAAAGGGATTCAATTCAAATTCAATTCAATATTAAGATTTTGACAGGCATGGACAATCATAGAGTCTAGCATGGCCTTACAGCACCGGAGACCCGGGTTCGATTCTGACTATGGGTGCTGCCTGTACGGAGTTTGTACGTTCTCCTTGTGACCTGTGTGGGTTTTCTCCGGGTGCTCCGGTTTCCTCCCAGACTCCAAAAACGTACAGGTTTGTAGGCTAATTGGCTTTGTAAAATTGTAAATGGTCCAGAGTGTGTGTCGGATGGTGTTAATGAGCGGGGATTGCGGCTCGGCTCGGCCTTGGTGGGCCAAAGGGCCTGCTTCAGCGCTGTATCTCTAAACTAAATTGTCATAGAGAAATACAGCACAGAAGGAGGCCCTAAGGCCCAGCTTGCCCACGACAACCAAAATGCCCCATCTACACTAGTCCTATCTGCCCAGTTTCACCCATATCCCTCTAATGCCTGGAATAACAGGTGCTGACTTACACAAAAGGAAACACATTTCTGGAGGAACTCAATGGATTAAGCAGCAAGTCCATGGATAGATGACGTTTTGGATTGGCACCCTTCTTGAGACTGAACATTCTCCTGAGATGCTGCCTGGTCCTCTGAGTTACTCCAGCAATTCTGTCCTCTCTGGAATAACAATGTAGTCTCAATATGTTTGGGTCTGAAACATTAATGGCCCTGTCCCACGGTATGAGTTCATTCCAAGAGCGTTCCCGAGTTTAAAAAAAAATCAAACTCGTGGTAAGCACGGATAATGAACATAGCGGGTACGTCGGAGCTCGGGGACGTCTCTTAGCGGCTCGTAACGCTAACGGCAGGTACTCGGGAAGACTCGCTAACGGCAGGTAAGCTCGGGAAGACTCGTGAAGATTTTTCAACATGTTGAAAAATGTCCAGGAGAGCCCCGAGTACCGACGAGTGGCCATTACCGTAAATCTCCGAGTTCGAATCAGGGCAAACTCGGGAGAGCTCTTGGAATGAACTTGCACCGTGGGATAGGGCCATTAGGATACTAAATTGCTTTAACATGAGTGCCAATGGAATACATATCCAACAATCCTCACCAACTTCTACAGATGTGCCAAAGAGCATGTTGTCGGGATACATCACAACCTGGTTTGGGAACAGTTCCGTCCAAGACCACAGAGTGGTGCCGAGATGGCAGCCTCGCTTGCAGCCTCGCTTGCAGCCTCGCTTGCAGCCTCGCTTGCAGCCTCGCTTGCAGCCTCGCTTGCAGCCTGTGTATTATTTTGACTTTTTTTGTTATTTTTAGTGTGTCTAAATTGTACGTTTTAATGCTTGTCGGTATGTTTTTATGTGGGGGCGTGGGGGGGATAGGGGGAAACTGTTTTCAGTCACTTACCTCGACGGAGATGTGATCTTTCTCCTTCCCCCCTTTTGCGGCCTAACAACTGGATTGGTGCGGCCTTTCCTGGAGACCGGCCCATTGCTTCAAGCCGCAAGCGCGGCACGGGCATACCATCGTGGAGTGGGCGATCCTTTGCCGAGGATCATTGTGGAAGTACTCCGACCGCGGGGCCTGCGGACTTTAACACCGTGAAGTAGCGGTCTCCGGTAAGAAGCGGCCGACTTGGGAGCTCCATGCCACGGAGGTTCCGATCTGTCCCGACGCCGGAGTTTCCATCATCCCGACGAGAGGGCTTGAAGAGCTGTCCCTCTTCTCCCCTCTCCCATCAGGCAAAAGGTACAGAAGTGTGAAAACACACACCTCCAGATGCAGGGACAGTTTCTTCCCAGATGTTATCAGACAATTAAGCCATCCTCTCACCAACTAGACTGCGGTCCTGACCTCCCATCCACCTCATGATCTATTGATCAGGAGACCTTTGACTGGTAAGTTCGTGGCAAAAAGCTTTTCACTGTACCTCGGTCCACATGACAATAATAAACTAAACTAAAGTAAACAGCACGGTGGCGCAGTGGTAGAGTTGCTGCCTTGCAGCGCCAGAGACCTGGGTTCGATTCCAACTATGGGTGCTCTCTGTACGGAGTTTGTATGTTCTCCCCATGACCTGCGTGGGTTTTCACCGAGATATTTGCTTTCCTCCCACACTCCAAAGACGTACAGGTTTGTAGGTTAATTGGCTTGACGTATGTGTAAAAAAATTGTCCCGAGTGTGTGTAGGATAGTGTTAATGTGCGGGGATCGCTGGTCGGCGCGGGCCCGGTGGGCCGAGGAGCCTGTTCCCGCGCTGTATCTCTAACCTGAAGTAAATGGTTGAGGGGATTGTGTGGGAGCAGGAAAGAGTTAATTATGTTGTAGTCATTGCTTGTTCTCTCTGTCTGCAGGATAACAATGATTTCAGAAGGTTGCTTCCTTTCTTTATGGCTGTCTGCATCTACACAATCGTCAATTCGATTCCCTCGGCACCACTTTGGGTGAAAGGATTGAGCAAAATCCTGCCACTCATCTGCCTGTGTGTCTTTATTCTGAATCATGGGAAAGACTTCATCAGTAAACGCCGCAGGGTTCAGAGATTGCTCCTCGCTCTCCTCTTCTCAGCAGCAGGAGATGTGCTTCTGCTCATGAACAATACAAAGATCTTCATTGTCGGTAAGCCCTCGGTTTTTACAGAGCTTGTTATATAGCGGGTTTCGGTTATAACGGACAGACCTGCCGAAATTCACCGCCAGGGAGCGTCTGCCAGGATCCTCTGTCGACACTGGGACAGCAGATTCCTCTGCCACATCTGCCGTTGCCACCCCAAGCCCACACCACCTCTCTGGCTGGTATCTATGCCATGCCCAGCAACACTTCCTCGGCCTTATCTGCCCACACCACCACTGCCATACCTAGCGACAGCAGCTTTGGCAGGTTTCTCTGCCATATCTGCTGGACGCCACCCCAAGCCCACACCGCCTCTCTGCCTGGATCCTTGGCCATGCCTACCGACCCCATGCCCCACTGGTTCCTCAGCCGTATCTGGACAGATCCTCTGCCATGACTGCCGATGCCATCCTAAGCCCTCACTTCTCTCTCTGCCTGGTTCCTCCTGCACCTCTCTCTGCCTGTCCCCACCTTCTGACACCACCCCTGGCCCACACAGCTTCCTCAGCCCCGCCTGTCGCCACCACCACCGCCTGTATTGCTGTATTGAGACCTTGTAGCTTAGGGCAGGTAAGGCTTTGATTTCATGATTGAGCTGAAAAAAGGCTCCTCTGTCAGTGCAGTCCCTGTTCAGTCTAAGTTTTATTGGTGGGTCTCTGCACATAAAAATAGGGGTGGCACGGTGGTAGGGTTGCTGCCTTACAGTGCCAGAGACTCTGGTTCGATCCTGACTACGGGTGCTGTCATTACGGAGTTTGTACGTTCTCCCCGTGACCATGTGGGTTTTCGCCAGGTGCTCCGGTTTATCACACACACCAACGATGTACAGGTTTGTAGGCTAGTTGGCTTGGTGTAATTGTAAATAGTCCCCAGTGTGTGTAGGATAGCGTTAATGCGCGGTGACCGCTGATCAACCTGCGGGCCGAAAGGCATGTTTCCACACTGTATCTCCAACTAAACTACACTAAATATGAAATGCCAGATATTACACTTAGTTATGGGGGACAATAATAGCCACCAGTCCCGCCCCCCCCCCCCCCCTGCTATGGTCTGTTATAATGGGGGTTTACTGTACTCTGAGATCCTTACACAGTACGGGAAGAGAGATGGAAGGTTACGGCGTTATTGTGGTTGTGTACGTGCACAGTGGGACGTCCCGGAATAGTAACAGCCGATCTGGGATCCACGACAACTTTTAGTTTAGTTTAGAGATACAGCGCGGAAACAGGCGAGTCCGCACCGACCAGTGATCCCCGGACATTAACACTATCCTACACACACTAGGGACAATTTACATTTACATCAAGCCAATTAACCTACAAACCTGCACGTGTTTGGAGTGTGGGAGGAATCCGAAGATCTCGGAGAAAACCCACGCAGGTCACGGGGAGAACGTACTTGGGTCCAACTTTTTCTTGCAGTCAATTCGTCAGCTTCATATCAGGCACCTCTTCAAACCTGTCGGAAGGAACTGCAAATGTTGGTTTAGACCAAAGATAGACACAAAAAGCTGGAGTACAATACAATACAATTTATTGTCATTTGAGCCCCAGTGAGACTCAAACGAAATTTTGTTTCCACAGCCATACAAACAAAAACAATGTCCTACAGACATACACACAATTAAGTTCACACAAACATCCATCACAGTGAACCCACTGTGTTGGAAGGCAAAGTCTTTTCTCTCCCCTGCTCTCAATTTCTCTCCCGATGTCCAAGCCCCAGGCGGGTGATGATAAGTCCCACGGCCATTTTAGGCCGCGCGGGGCGATTTACGGCCCCGCTCCCGGTCTGAAAGTACAAGGTCGGAGCCCCAGCGTGCGACGGTGAGTCCCACGGCCATGAAGCCGCACCAGGTGATGTACGGTCCCGGTCCGGGTCGTTCCAACCCCGCGACACGGGCTGGAGAAGTCGCGTTGCGGGAGCTCCGGGAAGTGGTCTCTCTCTCCCCCCGGACCCGCGAGCTCCCGATGTCCCAGTCCACCGGACCTGCGGCTGCGTTGCTGGAGCCTCCGAGCCCCAGGAGTCGAGTCGCAGCAGCGAGTCACCACCGCTCTCCACGTTCCGAGGCCGGCCAGCCCCACGATGGTGAGTAGTCCGCACCTCCGCAGTCTCCCGAGCCCCCGGGTCGTTCAGGTTGGAGGCCGCTCCACGGTGCTAGGCCCCAACGACAACGGAGACCCGACAGGGAAAAGGTCGGGTCTCCCGAACAGGGAAGAGATTTTAAACGGTTTCCCCCCGCCCCCCCCCCCCCCCCCCACATATACACATTTAAAAAAACACAAACACTACATTTAACTAGACAAAAATAAAAAAAAAGACAGACAGGCTGTAGGAGCCGCTGCAACGAGTCGCGCCGCCACCAGGAACTCAGCGGGGCAGGCAGCATCTCTGGGTAGGAGGAATGGGTGACGTTTCGGATAGAGACCCTGACAGACAGCATAGGAATGTGCCCTTCGGCCCATCATGGCAAGAGAAATGGATGAGCACTGTGGTGGGGGAGGGTCACAGAAAAAGAGAAAGCGCGCAGGGAGGGGTATTACTTGAAATTGGAGATTTATGAGGATGCAGGGTGACTTGGACAGGTTGGGGGAGTGGGCAGATGCTTGGCAGATGCAGTTTAATGTGGATAAATGTGAGGTTATCCACTTTGGTAGCAAAAACAGGAAGGCAGATTACTATCTAAATGGTGTCAAGTTGGGAAAAGGGGAAGTACAACGGGATCTGGGAGTCCTTGTTCATCAGTCAATGAAAGTAAGCATGCAGGTACAGCAGGCAGTGAAGAAAGTGAATGGCATGTTGGCCTTTATATCAAGAGGAGTATCGGAACAAAGAGATCCTTCTGCAGTTGTACAGGGCCCTAGTGAGACCACACCTAGAGTATTGTGTGCCGTTTTGGTCCCCTAATTTGAGGAAGGTTTACAAGGTTAATTCCCGGGATGGCGGAACTGTCATATACTGGGAGAATGGAGCGGCTGGGATTGTATACCGTAGAGTTTAGAAGGATGAGAGGTAATCTTATTGAAACATATAAGATTATTAAGGGTTTGGACACGCTAGAGGCAGTTCCTGATGTTGGGGGAAATCCAGAACCAGGGGCCACGGTTTAAGAATAAGGGGTAAGCCATTTAGAACGGAGACGAGGAAACACTTTTTCTCACAGAGAGTTGTGTGTCTGTGGAATTCTGTGCCTCAGAGGGCAGTGGAGACCGGTTCTCTGGATACTTTCAAGAAAGAGCTGGATAGGGCTCTTAAAGATAGCGGAGTCAGGGGATATGGGGAGAAGGCAGGAACGGGGTACTGATTGTGGATGATCAGCCATGATCACATTGAATGGCGGTGCTGGCTCGAAGGGCTGAATGGCCTACTCCTGCACCTATTGTCTATTGTCTGTTATCTATTTCAATTTTCATACCGCTGGGTTGTAAGCTACCCAAGTGGAATATGAGGTGCTGTTCCTCTAGTTTGCCTGTGGCGTCACATTGGCAATGGAGGAGGCCCAGGACAGAGAGGTCAGAGTGGGAATGGGAAGGGGAGTTACGATGGTAGATCCAGCAGGCTCCTGAATATTGTGTCTGAATATTGATTTCTCTAACTTCAAGTAGCCCCGGCATTCCCTCTCTCTCTATCCCTCCCCCACCCTAGTCGCACCAGCTTCTTGTTTTCACCCAACAAACAGCTAACAATGGCCTGTTTCCTTCAGCAGTTACTTTTTTTTGCATATTTTTCTTTCATTGTTCTTTATCTCTCTACATCATCGCCTATATCTCTCATTTCCCTTATCCCTGACCAGTCTGAAGAAGGGTCTTGACCCGAAACGTCAGCTATTCCTTCTCTCCAAAGATGCTGCCTGAGTAGCTCCAGATTTTCGTGTCTCTCTTCGGGGTAAGAGGTGGGGCTGTGTGACTAACGTTGTCTCTTCCACACCGCAGGTGCGGCCATGTTTGCCCTGGCTCACTGTCTCTACACCTGGGCCTTTGGCTTCGAGCCGCTGAACATGAAGGCAGGAGGCGTGATCGGCGTGGCGGTGATGCTGGGCTTGACTTTCCTCAGCACCTGCTCCACCATCTACCAGGTGCTCCTGCTGTGCTGCTACTGTTCCCTGATCGGCCTCATGTCCTGGCGGGCCAACGCTCCCGTACTCTTCTGCAGCCACAGGCCGCCACCACGAGTGACCGGGGCAATGGGAGCCTGGCTCTTTATGGTGTCAGACTTTGTCCTGGCCACCAACCTGCTGTGTTTCACCGTGCCCTTTCAGAATCCCATCGTGATGGGCACTTACTACATGGCACAACTGTTCATTACCCTGGGCATAGTGAAGGAGAATGAAAAGATTGACTAGATCGCCCCTGTTTAGTTACTGTGATGGAGATTGTTCCACTGAGGAGGTTTTGGCATTATTCAGCAAACACCATTAGATCATAAGTGTTTGGGGCAGAATTAGGCCATTCGGCCCATCAAGTCGACTCCACCATTCAGTCATGGCTGATCTATCTCTCCCTCCTAACCCCATTCTCCTGCCTCCTCCCCCATAACCCCTGACACCCGCACTAATCAAGAATCTATCAATCTCTGCTTTAAAATTATCCACTGACTTGGCCTCCACAGCCTTCTGTGGCAAAGAAATCCACAGATTCACCACCATTGAGTTACAGATATTCAGTAAATCCTCGTTATAATGAACCAATGGCTGTTGTTGCAGTTCATGTTGTAGCCCCCGGGACAGAGGTTTCATCAGGCCGCCGGTACTGACAGGGCGGGCTCGGTCAACATGGGGCTCCCTCCCCTCTCACCTGCTGCATCTTGCCATCATGCCGTTGCTTTCTCTGCCACCTCCTCCTCCCATCGCTCTGTCCACTCTGCCGCTCTCTCCTCCACCGCTGCCGCCTCCCTTCTCCCTTCTCCCCCCGCATCTACCAAGGTGGAGAATGTCGGTGACTCCGGGGGAGAAGAAGGTGGAGGCGGTGTTGGGGGGGAGGGGGGGGAGTGGCCGAGCGGACGAAACAACGGGAGAAGGATAGGGAGCTGGGAATGGCCAACAGGAAGATGCGGCAGCAGGTAAGAGGGAAGGGAGCCCCATGGTGACCGAGCGAGCCCTGTCAGTGGTGGCGGCCTGAAGAGTGCGCATTCCCCAGGGGCCACAACGTGAGCCGCAACAACAACCACGCCAACTGGCTGGTGCAATGGGTGAGGAAGGTCTCGCTGGTCCACCTTGCGAGCCGGGGCTGGTGTTGGAAGTCACGGGTGTAGGCAGCCGGGGAGGCAGTGCAAGCCGGGGAGGCGGTGCAAGCCGGGGAGGCAGTGCAAGCCGGGGAGGCGGTGCATGCCGGGGCTGGCGTCGGCAGGTCTGTCCGCTATAACCATAATCCGTTATAAAGGGAAGGCAGACACAAAAAGCTGGAGCAACTCAACGGTTCAGGCAGCATCTCTGGAGAATAGGGAATGGGTGACATTTCGGGTCGAGACCCTTATTCGGACTGAGAGGGAAACCAGAGATATAGATGGTGATGGAGAGAGATTTGGAAGAATGGAATTAAAGATCTGCAAAAAAGTAATGTTGATAATGGAAAGGGTTCGTAAACAACGAGGGTTTACTGTATTAATGCAAATCTCCCGTGCGTTATCCGCTGGCACCACCTCACAACACTTTTGTTCTGTGTTATAGCCATTGAGTTGTACAGCATAGGAACAGGCCCTTCGGCCCATCTATCAGGGGTGGCGTTGTGCCTATCTTTACTAATCCCATGCCAGCATTAATTCCCTCTCTACCCAGCTCAATCAACTATCTGTCCTGAAGCCTCACTGTCCTCACTGTTCTCACTGTTTCTACCTCCACCACCTTCTCTGGCAGCTCATTCTGGATACCAGCATTTCCTATGGAAACACCACATCTCAGATCCCCCTTCAACCTTCTCCCTCCCACCTTAGACATACGCCCTCTCGTTTTACAGGCCCCAACCATGGGGAACATGGTTTTGCCTGTCTACACTATGTGTGCCTCCCCTAGTTGTATAGACCTTTGTCCTGCCATCTCTCAGCCTCCCATTCACCAGCGAAAACTGACCCAGCCCATGATCCAACTATCCATTTCACTCAAACCCTCCAATCCAGGCAACATCTTTGTCAGTCGTGCCTACCTTCTCTCTAGCTTCATCACATCCGCTCTGTAGTGCGGTGACCAGCACTGCGTACGATACTTAAATATAGCCAATGAACTGGCCTCAACTACCTTCTGTGGCAGAGAATTCCACGGATTCACCACTCTCTGTGTAAAAAATGTTTTTCTCATCTCGGTCCTAAAAGATTTCTCCCTTATCCTTAAACTGTGACCCCTTGTTCTGGACTTCCCCATCATCGGGAACAATCTTCCTGCATCTAGCCTGTCCAACCCCTTAAGAATTTTGTAAGTTTCTATAAGATCCCCCCTCAATCTTCTAAATTCTAGCGAGTACAAGCCGAGTCTATCCAGTCTTTCTTCATATGAAAGTCCTGACATCCCATGATGTTCTTGTATTCTTTACCACACAGGATTGCTTGCTGCCTTGCAATTATTTAGTTTAGTTTAATTTAGTTTAGTTTAGTTAAGGAAAGAACTGCAGATGCTGGTTTATTCGAAGATAGACACAAAAAGCTGGAGTAACTCAGCGGGACAGGCACCATCTCTGGAGAGAAGGAATGATCAGTCTGAAGAAGGGTCTCAACCCAAAATGCCAGCCATTCCTTCTCTCTGGAGATGCTGCCTGTCCCGCTGAGTTACTCCAGCATTTTTGTGTCAATCTTAGTTTAGTTACGTTCAGAGATACAGCGTGGAAACAGGCCCTTCGGCCCACTAAGTCCCCACCGACCAGCAATCACCTGTACACTCGTTCTATCCTACACAATAGGGACAATGTATGAAACCAATTAACCTACAAAGCCGCACATTTGAATGTGGGAGGAAACCAGAGCTCCTGGAGAAAACCCACGAGGTCACGGGGAGAACGTGCAGACTCAGTACAGACAGCACCTGGCGCTGTGAGGTAGCAACTCTACCGCTGCGCCTCTGTGCAGCCTGGTCTGATATAGCAAGCTGCTCTGTCAAATCAATAAAGGTCCAATTTGTGCACGCTTTCTTCCTATTCTATGATTTGTTCTGTTTGAACTTTGTTTTCTGAGAGTTAGAAAAGCTGTATTTTTCCCCATTGTTATCAGAACGCCAAGTACTGGCATCAGAAGATACGTAATTGATAATGGGGCATAAATGAATATTGTGAGTGGTTCTAGATGCTCTAATAGTGGAGGGCAATAAATCCTGGGAATTTCTACTGTGACCATTTTAATCTTTGGATAACCAGACTGGAGAACATTCAGTCTCGGACCTGTTGTGTGTTCTGATCTTTTCCTGGTGAACCTCAAATCTATCTCTGATTATCCCCCCCCCCCCCCCCCCCCCCCCCCCTTGGTAAGGAAACTTGGTGTAAAGTCTATGTTTTATATACATTGGTCGCAGATTGTAAATACCTTTCATTACAATTGAACTGTGCTAAATAAAGTATCACACCTTGGTGAAAACATTGAATCTGAGTGTTCTTCAGGCCATTCGGTTGATCCATTCAGACTATCAGCTGCCGGTAACATCATAGAGCATAGAACATAGAACAGCACAGGAGCAGGCCCTTCAGCCCACTATGTCCATGCTGACCTTGATACCAAGATAAACTAATCTCTGCCTGCATGTGATCCATATCCCTCCATTCCCTGCCTAAATAAATAAAATAAAATAAATAATTTGTTTATAGGGACAGTGCATATTAATGAACATTTGCATGTGAATATGCGAGATTGTAGCCAATCAGTAGCTAATTTCCGTCTCTAGTCCCAGGCAAAGGTAGGTGAAGTGTCTTGCCCAAGGACACAATGACAGTACACACTCCAAGCCTATCTAAAAGCCTCTTAAAAGCCACTATTGTGTCTGCCTCCACTACTATCCTGACAGCGCGTTCCAGGCACCCACCCGTGCCCGCCCATCTCCTTTAAACTTAGACCCTCTCACCTTAATGCTACGCCCTATAACCATATAACCATATAACAATTACAGCACGGAAACAGGCCATCTCGACCCTTCTAGTCCGTGCCGAACACGTATTCTCCCCTAGTCCCATATACCTGCGCTCAGACCATAACCCTCCATTCCTTTCCCGTCCATATAACTATCCAATTTACTCTTAAATGATAAAAACGAACCTGCCTCCACCACCTTCATTGGAAGCTCATTCCACACGGCCACCACTCTCTGAGTAAAGAAGTTCCCCCTCATGTTACCCCTAAACTTCTGTCCCTTAATTCTCAAGTCATGTCCCCTTGTTTGAATCTTCCCTACTCTCAGTGGGAAAAGCTTATCCACGTCAACTCTGTCTATCCCTCTCATCATTTTAAAGACCTCTATCAAGTCCCCCCTTAACCTTCTGCGCTCCAAAGAATAAAGCCCTAACTTGTTCAACCTTTCTCTGTAACTTAGTTGCTGAAACCCAGGCAACATTCTAGTAAATCTCCTCTGTACTCTCTCTATTTTGTTGACATCCTTCCTATAATTAGGCGACCAAAATTGTACACCATACTCCAGAATTGGCCTCACCAATGCCTTGTACAATTTTAACATTACATCCCAACTTCTATACTCAATGCTCTGATTTATAAAGGCCAGCACACCAAAAGCTTTCTTTACCACCCTATCTACATGAGATTCCACTTTCAGGGAACTGTGCACAGTTATTCCCAGATCCCTCTGTTCACCTGAATTCTTCAATTCCCTACCATTTACCATGTACGTCCTATTTTGATTTGTCCTGCCAAGATGTAGCACCTCACACTTATCAGCATTAAACTCCATCTGCCATCTTTCAGCCCACTCTTCCAACTGGCATAAATCTCTCTGTAGACTTTGAAAACTACTTCATTATCCACAACCCCACCTATCTTAGTATCATCTGCATACTTACTAATCCAATTTACCACACCATCATCCAGATCATTGATGTACATGACAAACAACAGTGGACCCAACACAGATCCCTGTGGCACCCCACTAGTCACTGGCCTCCAACCTGACAAACAACCATCCACCATTACTCTCTGGCATCTCCCATTCAGCCACTGTTGAATCCATCTTGCTACTCCACCATTAATACCCAAAAGTTGAACCTTCTTAACCAACCTTCCGTGAGGAACCTTGTCAAAGGCCTTACTGAAGTCCATATAGACAACATCCACTGCTTTACCCTCATCAATTTCCCGAGTAATCTCTTCAAAAAATTCAAGAAGATTAGTCAAACATGACCATCCAGGCACAAATCCATGTTGACTGTTCCTAATCAGACCCTGTTTATCCAGATGCTTATATATATTATCTCTAAGTATCCTTTCCATTAATTTGCCCACCACTGACGTCAAACTAACAGGTCTATAATTGCTAGGTTTACTCTTAGACCCCTTTTTAAACAAGCCATTGGCATTTCCATCCCGGGAAAAAGGTTGTAACTGTGTAGGTTCATAGTCTATTGTTGGTCCATGGTAATGCTGTAATCACTTTTCAATGTTCAGACTGATCTAAGGTTTCGAACCACTGGCTTTCATTCCATCCAAGTAGGCGACCTGTTTCTGAGCATCACACGGAGCTCTGGTCTGCCTCACAGTCACAGTGGCGGAAATCCGGGGGGGGGGGCAGGGGGGACACGTCCCCCTTCTGTTTTGAGAGGTGGGGACGACCCCCCCCCACAAATTATTTTGTAATCCGGATTTTAAAACCCGGTGAAATCTCCGCTTTCCGCGAGACTGGGGGTGGGACTGCATATCGAGGGCGTCGATTGGATGAGAGAGACGTCGGTCAGCAGGCAATGAGGGCGGGACATGATGATTGAGTGCGGTGATTGGAGGAGGGAGACGTGCCCAGGTCACAACGGTAGCCCTGGACACAGACCTGCGCCTCATCCGCAGCCAGGATCGATCCCGGCCAGATCTCCGGCGCGGCAATCGCTGCCGAACCGCCACTAGACCATCCTCGTCCCCACCCGAGTGCCCCCCCCCCTCCACGCCCGGGGGTGGCCACAGACGTCGGGAGTCAGATGGGCGCGGTGCCCCCAGGCCCACAGCCAGCGCAGAGAAGCAGCACTAAACCCAGCTCAACTCTGCCTTAACCTACAGCCCTGCCTGGACTTAAGGGAAACATGGCCCAGGCTTACAGCCAGCACGGAGAAGCAGCACTAGCTCCACGGCTCCAGACTGGTATTCCATCAGTCCAGGCAGGGCTGTAGGTTAACCCGGCGAGACAGGCAGAGTTGAGCTGCATTTAGCGCTGGATTGAGCTGTAATTATCGTTCACAGGGCCCACGGCAGAAGCCTTCAAAGCCTCGCGTGTGTGTGTGTGTGAGTGTGAGTGAAATTGTGTCCCCCCTGTCCCCCGGTCCCCTCCATATTTTGATAGCGATTTCCGTCACTGGTCAAGAACAAACTCTCTTCCCGTTCAGCCTCCCATTCGATCCGTATCCCTCCTGCCCGCAACTGTGGATTTCCATCCTCAGCAAGTCCATGTGGAGGATTTGAGTTTGTCTCTCCAGAGAAGGAAGGGAGGAAAGAGAGAGAGAGTGAACAAGAAAGAGAAAGAGAGAGAGAGAGAGAGAGGGAGAAAGAGAGAAAGAGACAAAGAAAGAGAGAAAGAGAGAGAGAGAGAGATAAAGAGAGAGAGAGAGAGAGATAAAGAACGAGAGAGAGAGAGAAAGAGAGCACATGTCCACACTAGTTCTATGCTATCCCACCTTCTCATCCATTCCCTACACACTGGGGGGAATTTTACGATACAATACGATGAACTTTATTCATCCCCGGAGGGATATTGTTCTGCCAACAGTCGCACACAACAAGGTATATGGAATTTGAAATTAAAATTAAATTAAAAGTGAAAAAAAAGGAAAAGACAAGCGACTGTTGGCTGGTTGTCGTGTGCACAGCGGGAACCGTAACAAATGAATAAATAAACCAACAATCGAACGCAGGCTTATCCCCTGAGCAGAGGAAAAACTAGTCTCCCCGCCCGCCCCTCCCCCACACCGGGTCCCGTTTTGTTCTCTCACCATCCCTCACAGTGGTCCCCCCACGCAGGGGTCCCCATTGTTCTTCACGTGTGGAGAACCTACAAACCTATATTATGTTCTCCCATTTTCCCTACACACTTGGGGCATTTTACCTGCAGGACCACACATGGGTGGGATGGGGGAGGAAGCCGGAGCACCTGGAGAAAATCCACACGGTCGCAGGGAGGATGAAGAAACTCCGTACAGACAGAATCGAGCCTGGGTTCTCTGGCGTTGTGAGGCCACAGCCCACACACAATGTCACCCGTTGACATTGACAAGGAATAATTCAAATGAAATGATAGCCTCACCAGCAAACCCAACTCATCTCTACGAGGAAAGTTCAATGGACTTCATTACGAAGCTGGAGACAAAAGAGACTGTAGGTGCTGGAATCTGGAAGTGCTGGAGTAACTCAGTGGGTCAGGCAGCATCTGTGGAGGGAATGGACAAACAATGTTTCAGGGAAGGACCCTTCTTCACTTTCCATTCTAGGACATCCAAGATGTCCTCTTTCTTCAGTAGGCATTGTTTCCCTCCTGCTGTTGTGGATGGAGCCCTTCCCCATTCTCCTCTTCGTCCCACGGACCTGCTCTCTTCCCCTCAGACGGAACAAGTGTAAATTTTCCCTGGTCTACACCTTACACTCCACCAGCATCCACCATTCTCCAACATTTACACGGTGGGTGCCTGGAACGCGCTGCAAAGGGTGATGATGGAGGCAGATATGGTAGTGGCATTCAAGAGGCTTTTAGACAGGTGCATGAATATGAAGGGAATGGAGGGATACGGATCACATGCAGGCAGAGGAGATTAACTAGACTTGGCTTCATGTTCGGCACAGACATTGTGGGCTGAACGGCCTGTTCCTGTGCTGTACTGATCTATGTTGGATATATCCACCACCATCAGTCTAAAGAAGGGTCCCGACCCAAAACGTTGCTTCCCATTCCCTCCCTAGATACCGCCTGACCCGCTGAGTTCCTCCAGTACTTGGTGTTTCGCTCGAGATACCAGCCTCAACAGTCTCTTTTGTCTCCAGCTTAATAATGAACTAATTCTGAATGGTATAATGCAAGTGCTCATTACAATGTGCATTTTGTGAGTCAGTTCAAATGATAATACAGCAAAAAGAAGTGCATATTAATGTTTGCTGTTTTACATATGACTGCTGGGAGACTAGATGGAGCACAGGCAAGATACATTATCATCCTTACCCTCAGGGGAAGGGTGATGATGTGGAACCTGTCTCTTTATAAAGACCTTGCACAGATCCATTTATGCATCTGTCACGTACACCAGCTTAAATCCTTTATCCCTCTGACTGCACTCGCTGGAGTTTAGAAGAATGAGGGGAGGGGACCGCATTGAAACATACAGAATAGTGAAAGGCCTGGATAGAGTGGATGAGGAGAGGATGTTTCCACTAGTGGGAGAGTCTAAGCCTCAGAATTAAAGGATGATCTTTTAGGAAGGAGATGAGGAGAAATGTCTTTAGTCAGATGGTGGTGAGTTTGTGGAATTCTTGGCACAGAAGGCTGTGGAGGCCAAGTCAGTGGATGTTTTTAAGGCAGAGATAGATACAATAGATTCTTGATTAGTACGGGTATCAGAGGATCTGGGGAGAAGGCAGGAAAATAGGGTTAGGAGGGAGAGATAGATCAACCATGATTGAATGGTGGAGTAGACTTGATGGGCCAAACGGCTTAATTCTACCGATCACTTATGACCTTATGATTTATGACCTTATGACTAAAGCACTATTAAAATGTAAATTATAACAATAGTGGACGTCCAACATCCGTGCTTACATTCCCGAGTCCTCACGGTGTTGCACAGAAACGATGCAAGAATGTCACGACTTTAATATATACTAGACCAAGTGCAGACCCGTTGGGTCTGTTCCCCCAATGTGCGGTTGTGGGGGGGGGAGGCGGCATGCAGCGTCACACACACTAACTATCCCCCCTTCTCCTCTCCCCCCTCTGTATATAGCGCCGCAGAACTGTGCACATTATCCCCCCCCCTTTTGTTTTGTTTTTTGAACTAATTACATGTCTGCACTGAGTACGAGCTGCTTTTAATCTCATTGTACATGTGTATAGTGACAATAAAATGGCATTCTATTCTATTCTATTCCTCTCCCCCCTCTCCTCTCCCCCCCTCTCCTCTCCCCCCCTCTCCTCTCCCCCCCTCTCCTCTCCCCCCCTCTCCTCTCCCCCCCTCTCCTCTCCCCCTCTCCCCCCTCTCCTCTCCCCTCCTCTCCTCTCCCCCCCTTTCCTCTCCCCCCCCGCACTCACGCTAATTACCCCCATTGATATTATATTAATTTATAATTATTAATTTGCTCCTTTTACCCCATAACCACCCTATCTACTGACGCATAGCCCCCAACTTGCAGTCACATCTAGAGAGGGGGGAGTGAGAGGGTGCGCTGAGAGGGGGTGTGAGGTGAGGGGGAGAGGTGGGGAGCAGGGAGGGGGAGGGGGGGGTGGAGGGAAGGGGGTAGAGGTGTGTGGAGGGGGGGGGGGTTTAGGGGAGGGACGGTGGGGGAGGGGAGGAGGGGGATAAAAAGAGGGGAGAGAGAGAGGGGGGAGTGGAGAGGAAGGGGGGAGTGGAGAGGAGAGGGGAGAGAGGAGGGGGGATAGGAGAGGGGGGAGAGGAGAGGGGGGAGAGGAGAGTGGGGAGAGGAGAGGGGGGGAGAGAGAGGAGGGGAGAGGAGAGGAGAGGGGGAGCAGAGGAGAGGGGAGGGAGAGGAGAGTGGGAGAGGAGAGGAGAGGGGGGAGAGAGGAGAGGGGGAGAGAGAGGAGAGGGGGGGAGAGAGGAGAGGGGGGGAGAGAGGAGAGGGGGGAGAGGAGAGGGGGGGGGGAAGAGGAGAGGGAGGGGAGCGGAGAGGAGAGGGGGGTGAGAGGGGGGGAGAGGGAGGGGGGAGATGGGGGGTAGGGGGAGGACGGAGGACAGGGAGGGGGGGGAAGACGAGAGAGGGGGGAGAGAGAGGAGGGGGAGAGAGGAGAGGGGGAGAGAGGAGAGGGGGGAGAGAGGAGAGGGGGAGAGAGGAGAGGGGGGAGAGAGGAGAGGGGGGAGAGAGGAGGCGGAGAGAGGAGGGGGAGAGAGGAGGGGGAGAGAGGAGGGGGAGAGAGGAGGGGGCGAGAGGAGGGGGGGGAGAGAGGTGGGGGGGAGAGAGGAGGTGGGAGAGGAGAGGGGGTGATGGGGAGAGGGGGAGAGAGAGAGAGAGGAGGGGAGAGATAGAGAAAGGGAGAGAGACAGGGGGGAGAGAGAGAGAGAGAGAGAGAGAGAGAAAGAGAGAGGGATAGGGATAGATAGATGTGGGGTGAGAGAGGAGGGGAGAGAGAGAGAGAGAGAGAGAGGGTTCCTTTTTACTTCAACCCAAACAACCATTTGCAGGCAGTGCTTTTTTCCCTCAAACTAACCATATTTTCATTTTCAAACCACATTATGGGTACTCACAGCTGTGGAGACATTTGTTCAGTGTTATTCAGAGCTCTGATTGAGGCACACCACTTGCAGAGACTGATTGAGGCACACCACTTCCTGGTTTTATAGTCCCTCCCCCCTGCCGCCAGCAGGGGCAGCAGAGAGAATGGGGAATTTTGTAATTTTGTAAAATCATTAATATCTCTGTCATTTTTCATCGACGGGAAAAATCCTCGGCACACATACAGCGAAGGGGGGCTCTGAGCAAGGTGACCAAAAATAATGGCCGTAGTACGAGCTGCTTTTAATCTCATTGTACATGTGTATAGTGACAATAAAATGGCATTCTATTCTATTCTATTCCTCTCCCCCCCTCTCCTCTCCCCCCCTCTCCTCTCCCCCCTCTCCTCTTCCCCCTCTCCCCCTCTCCTCTCCCCCCTCTCCTCTCCCCCCCTCTCCTCTCCCCCCCCTCCTCTCCCCCCCCGCACTCACGCTAATTACCCCCATTGATATTATATTAATTTATAATTATTAATTTGCTCCTTTTACCCCATAACCACCCTATCTACTGACGCAAAGCCCCCAACTTGCAGTCACACCTAGAGAGGGGGGAGTGAGAGGGTGTGCTGAGAGGGGGGGTGAGGTGAGGGGAGGGGGAGAGGTGGGGAGCGGGGAGGGGGAGAGAGGTGGGGAGCAGGGAGGGGGGAGGGGGGCGGGGGAGGGAAGGGGGTAGAGGTGTGTGGAGGGGAGGGGGGGGGGGGTTAGGGAGGGTACGGTGGGGGGGGAGGGGAGGAGGGGGAGAAAAAGAGGGGAGAGAGAGAGGGGGGGAGGGGGAGAGGAGAGGAGAGGGGGGGGGAGAGAGGGGAGAGGGGTGAGGAGAGTGGGGGAGAGGGGAGGGGGAGAGGAGAGGGGGGGAGAGGAGAGGAGAGGGGGAGAGAGGAGGGGGGCGGAGAGGAGGGGGGGAGAGAGAGAGGGGGAGAGGAGAGTGGGAGAGAGAGAAGGGGAGAGGAGGAGAGGAGAGGGGGAGAGGAGAGGGGGAGGGAGAGGAAGGGGGGAGAGGAGAGGGGGGAGAGGAGAGGGGGGAAGAGAGGAGAGGGGGGAAGAGAGGAAGAGGGGGGGCGAGAGGAGAGGGGGGAGAGGAGAGGGAGGGGAGAGGAGAGGAGAGGGGGGGAGAGGGGGGGAGAGGGAGGGGGGAGAGGGGGGGGGGGAGGGGGAGAGAGGACAGGGAGGGGGGGAAGACGAGAGAGGGGGGAGAGAGGAGGGGGGGAGAGAGGAGAGGGGGGAGAGAGGAGAGGGGGGAGAGAGGAGAGGGGGGAGAGAGGAGGGGGGGGGGAGAGAGGAGGGGAGAGAGGAGGGGGAGAGAGGAGGGGGAGAGAGGAGCGGGGAGAGAGGAGGGGAGATGAGAGGAGGGGAGAGAGGAGGGGGGAGAGAGGAGGGGGGAGAGAGGAGGGGGGAGAGAGGAGGGGGGTGGGAGAGGAGAGGGGGTGATGGGGAGAGGGGGAGAGAGAGAGGAGGGGAGAGCGAGAGAAAGGAGAGAGAGAGAGAGAAGGAGAGAGAGACAGGGGGGAGAGAGAAAGAGAGAGGGATAGGGAGAGAGAGATGTGGGGAGAGAGAGAGAGAGGGTTCCTTTTTACTTCAACCCAAACAACCATTTGCAGGCAGTGCCTTTTTCCTCAAACTAACCATATTTTCATTTTCAAACCACATTATGGGTACTCACAGCTGTGGAGACATTTGTTCAGTGTTATTCAGAGCTCTGATTGAGGCACACCACTTGCAGAGACTGATTGAGGCACACCACTTCCTGGTTTTATAGTCCCTCCCCCCTGCCGCCAGCAGGGGCAGCAGAGAGAATGGGGAATTTTGTAATTTTGTAAAATCATTAATATCTCTGTCATTTTTCATCGACGGGAAAAATCCTCGGCACACATACGGCGAAGGGGGGCTCTGAGCAAGGTGACCAAAAATAATGGCTGTAGGTGGCGGCGTTCTCTCGGAAATCGCAGCACAGATGGCCAAAACCGGTCAAGGACAGACTTTTAGTAATATAGATAGATGGCACCTGATGGGAATAAGGAAAATAAATAATCTCTGAGACATTTTGGCCTTGCCCCAGAGAACAGGCAGTGTTATTATGAATCGTTGATAGCTCTCTCATGTATCAACACTTCACATCAAATAATCCTGTTAGTTTTACGTACACATCGTGAACTTTAGACTTTGGAAATACATGTGCAGAAACATGCCCTTCAGCCCATCAAGTTTGCTCCGACCTGCGAGCACCCCGTACACTAACACTATCCTACACTCTGTGGCCAATTTACAATTTTACCAAAGCTAATTAACTTACAAATCTGCACATCTTTGAAGTGTGGGAGGAAATCTGAGCACCTGGAGAAAATCCATGTGGTCACTCTGCAGAAGATATTGAAATTGACAAGGCATAGAAATTGACAAGGCATTGAAATTGACAAGGCATTGAAATGGACAAGCACTCCCCTCGTTGGACACTTAACTCTATTAAACAATGTAACAAACAGCCTTTAGGATTTTTAGCCTGCGGTAACAAAGATACATTTTTAGCTGTTAAATAAGAAATTTGTATTTGAAAACACCTCCTTGTTTCACGGAGTGACCACTAGGTGTTTGGAGTGAATCCCTTACATGGATATAGCGGACAATCGGCAATAATGGACACCATTCCCTTCCCAATGGTCGGTTATAACGAGGGTTTACTGTATAGACGGGTACTGACTGCACAAAGAACCACTAGTGACCGTGTCGCATGGGAGGAAAGGAGAGGTGGGAGAGTGAATAAGCCTCATACGAGGGAAACGGGAATATGTGGAAACGGGAAAGGGAAAACCCGGAATCCATTGCAGGGATGAATACTAATTGGAGAGATTCGGGTGTGTGGCGCTGTAAGGCAGCAACTCTACCACTGCCCCACCGTACCACCCGAAGAGATTTACAGAGGCAGATTAACCTACAAACCTGCACGTCCGTGGGAAACCGGAACACCCAGAGGAAGCCCACGTGGTCACAAGGAGAATGAGGAAACTCCACACAGACAGCACCCGAGGTCAGGATAGTATCCGGGTGACCGGCGTTGTGAGGCAGCAGCTCTACCCACTGCGCCACTGTGCGGGGATGGGAAATGGACAGACGGCATTTCTGGTCGGGACCCTTCTCCAGACTGATTGCTTTCCAGGAGGCTTGCCACTCCAGGACATCCGAGATGCCCTCTTCCTTCAGTAAACACGGTTTCAGCCCGGGGGTTGTGGATGGATCCCTCACCCGTGCATCCTCTGTGTCCTACAGTTCTGCTCACACTCTCCCGCCATCCAGACGGAACAAGGATGGATTCCCCCTGGTCGTCACCTTTCACCCCACTAGCCTCTGCACCCAAACGTCACATGTTGTCTCTGCACAGACGCTACCTGGCTGACCCGCTGAGTTCCTCCAGCGCTTTGTGCTTTTGCCCAAGATTCCAGGACATAGAAGGCCAGCATCACCTGAACAAGGAGTGGACCATCTTACAAACTGTCCCCACACCTCCCTCCCCACCCCTCCCCTGCCTCCCACCCCTCAGGCCCCTCCAGTATGATCGGTGGCAGAGTGCCTACGTTGGGTTAAGGGGTCACCTTAGAGCCCACGGAACCACAGTGGTGGGACACCATCCTCGTAATCAAGGATACCAAGAGAACAAAGCCACAAAGGTGTCCAGCTGACCCACTCTAGGACCATGACATGGCTTCTTTCATTGGGGATTGTGGTTCCCCCCTCCGTCAATCCCCCACCTGTGGCTGTAGGTGGTCATCACCTGCATCTCCTCTATGTCCCGCAGTTCTGCCCTCGTGCTCCCATCCCCCCCAGACTGGACAAGGATCGAGTTCCCCTGGTCCTCACCCTTCATCCCAGCAGCCTAGTGATATATACAATATATATTCATGATTTAGATGAGGGAATTAAATGTGACATCTCCAAGTTTGCGGATGACACAAAGCTGGGTGGCAGTGTGAGCTGTGATGAGGATGCTATGATGCTGCAGGGTGACTGGATAGGTTGGGTGAGTGGGCAGATGCATGGCCAGATGCAGTATAATGTGGATAAATGTGAATTTATCCACTTTGGTGGCAAGAACAGGAAGGCAGATTATTATCTGAATAGTGTCAGATTAAGAAAAGGGGAGGTGCAATGAGACCTGGGTATGCTTGTACATCAGTCACTGAAAGTAAGCATGCAGGTACTACAGGCAGTGAAGAAAGCTAATGGCATGTTGGCCTTCATTGCGAGAGGATTTGAGTTTAGGAGCAAGGAGGTCCTTCTGCAGTTGTACAGGACCCTAGTGAGACTGCACTGGAGTATTGTGTTCAATTTTGGTCTCCTAATTTGAGGAAGGACATTATTGCTATTGAGTGAGTGCAGCGTAGGTTCACCAGATTAATTCTCGGGATGGCGGGACTGACATATGATGAAAAAATGGGTCGACTGGACTGGTATTCACTGGAATTTAGAAGGATGAGAGGGATTCTTATAGAAACAAAAAGATTCTTAAAGGTTTGGACTGGATAGATGCAGGATAAATGTTCCCGATATTGGGGGAGTCCAGAACCAGTGGTCACAATTTAAGAATAAGGGGTAGGCCATTAAGGACTGAGATGAGGAAAAACCTCTTCACCCAGAGAGTTGTGAATCTATGGAATTCTCTGCCACAGAAGGCAGTGGAGGCCGATTCACTGGATGTTTTCAAGAGAGACTTAGATTTAGCTCTTAGTTCTTTGATTCCTTTAAATCAAAGGATATGAGGAAAAAGCAGGGTTTTCTCCGATATCTTCGGTTTCCTCCCACACTCCAAAGAAGTACAGTTTTGTAGGTTAATTGGCTTGGTGTGAGTGTAAATTGTCCCCAGTGTGTGTGGGATAGTGTTAGCGTGCGGGGATCACTGGTGCGTGAGGACTCGGTGGGCCGAGGGGCCTGTTTCCGCTCTGAAGAAGTGGTCCCGACCCGAAACACCACCTGTACCTTTCCCTCCACAGGTGTTGCCTGACCCGTTGAGTTCCTCCAGCACTTTGTTTTTCGCTGACGATTTAAAAATCTGATTTAAAAGAACTGCAGATGCTGGAAAAATCAAAGGTAGACAAAAATGCTGGAGAAACTCAGCGGGTGAGGCAGCATCTATGGAGCGAAGGACCATAGATGCTGTCTGCAGTCTGTTTTCCAACATGGTTTAGTTTTGTTTAGTTTAGTTTAGTTTAGTTTAGAGATACAGCACGGAAACAGGCCCTACGGCCCGCCAAGTCCACACCGACCAGCGATCCTCACACACTAACACTGTCAACAAAATAGAGAGAGTACAGAGGAGATTTACTAGAATGTTGCCTGGGTTTCAGCAACTAAGTTACAGAGAAAGGTTGAACAAGTTAGGGCTTTATTCTTTGGAGCGCAGAAGGTTAAGGGGGGACTTGATAGAGGTTTTTAAAATGATGAGAGGGATAGACAGAGTTGACGTGGAAAAGCTTTTCCCACTGAGAGTAGGGAAGATTCAAACAAGGGGACATGACTTGAGAATTAAGGGACTGAAGTTTAGGGGTAACATGAGGGGGAACTTCTTTACTCAGAGAGTGGTAGCTGTGTGGAATGAGCTTCCAGTGAAGGTGGTGGAGGCAGGTTCGTTTTTATCATTTAAAAATAAATTGGATAGTTATATGGATGGGAAAGGAATGGAGGGTTATGGTCTGAGCGCAGGTATATGGGACTAGGGGAGATTATGTGTTCGGCACGGACTAGAAGGGTCGAGATGGCCTGTTTCCGTGCTGTAAATTGTTATATGGTTATATGGTTATATGGTTATCCTACACACACTTGGGACAATTTACATTTATACCAAGTCAATTAACCTACAAGCCCGTAAGTCTTTGGAGTGTGGGAGGAAACCGACGATCTTGGAGAAGATCCAAGCAGGTCACGGGGAGAACGTACAAACTCTGTACAGAGAAGCACCCTGGTCTCTGGTGCTGTAAGGCAGTAGCTCTACTGCTACACTACCCTGGTGTTTGGATTTTAAACCTCTGCTCTAAAGCCCATTGTACACCACCACCACTGGGTCTGTGAGATATCCTTATCCAACACTGCATCATGTAACAGAAGCCTTATCATTTTTCGGTAAATATATGTTCAGCTAAGAGTACAATGTGCTGAACAAATGCACCATGTTGCTTTGGTATTTAATGTCCTTTGACCACTCAGGAACCTGTAGACTGTATCACGCCTACAAATTAAAAGTTAGTCACCAGCCCGATAACGAACAGTTCAAAAACTTTCTGCTCAGTAAATCTTCTCAGTAACTGGGCGGCCATCTACAAGTCTGGACTTAGCAAATTGACGAGTGTGTCTATCACACGCCTACAGCTGCAGGGAGGTTGAAGTGTTAACCTGTTGGGTGGATCGACATTCCATTCAGCAGAGGAAAGACCAGTCGATCTTGTTTTAATTTGACTAATGAAACACAGTGAAGAAGTGCATAAAACAAGCTGGTGGACAAGCAGAGAAAGAACAAGTGGGCCTACAATGCAATCGACCGTGCTAACAGTAAGTCCTTCTAAACTTCAATATTAATTTTTACTGAAGATCGACACAAAATGCTGGAGTAACTCAGCGGGACAGGCGGCATCTCCAGAGAGGCCGGTTCTCTGGATGTTTTCAAGAGAGAGTTAGATAAAGATAGCGGAGTCAAGGGATATGGGGAGAAGGCAGGAACGGGGTACTGATTGAGGATGATCAGCCATGATCACAATGAATGGCGGTGCTGGCTCGAAGGGCCAAATGGCCTACTCCTGCACCTATTGTCTATCGTCTATTGTCTATTGAGTAGGTGACGTTTCGGGTCGAGACCTTCTTAGAGCAGCGGGTGCCTGGGGTTGGTGGTGGAGGCAGTTATGACAGTTTAATTTAAGAAGCCTTTTGTTAGATAAAAACGGATATGAAGTGCTGGTGTAACTCAGCGGGTCAGGCGGCATCTCCGGAGAACATGGCTAGGTGATTTCTTCAGATTGAGAGCCAGGGGAAAGGGAAACGAGAGATACAGACGGTGATGCGGAGAGATATGGAACAAATGAAAGAAAGATGTGTAAAAAAGTAACGACAATAAAGGGATCAGGCCCCTCTTTTCAATCTCACCGAAGAATTGTTGGAATGGGCATTTATTGATCAGCAGGAAAATGGTTCAAATAAAAGGCTGTGGTTTTGAAGGCACGTTAATATAGGCTGCTTTAAATAGAACTAAACAGGACAATTCTGCTAAACATGAGCATTTTTTTCCTCATGTATGGCATTGTTTACAGTGTACTATGTTTACATGTTCTGTTGTGCTGCTACAGGTAAGAATCCCATTGTTCTAGCTGGGACATATGACAATACAACGCTCTTGAAGTAAAAACATAGAAACATAGCAAATAGGTACAGGAGTAGGCCATTCTGTCCTTCGGGCCAGCACCGCCATTCTATATGATCATGGCTGATCATCCAGAATCAGTACCCCGGTCCTGCTGTCGCCCCATATCCCTTGATTCCATTCGCTAAATCTAACTCTCTCTTGAAAACATCCAGTGAATTGCTCCACTGCCTTCTGTGGCAGAGAATTCCACAGATTCACAACTCTCTGGGTGAAGAGGTTTTTCCTCATCTCAGTCCTAAATGGCCTACCCCTATTCTGAAACTGTGACCTCTGGTTCTGGACTTCCCCACCATGGGGAACAAGTAGCCTGGAAAGGTCTTGGGTCTGACTGTGAAGCCCTCTGTGAAGTGATCTTGGGGCCTGCATAAATTTAGGTGTAGTTTTACAAAATGTGGAGGGACACACAAGATGAAGTACTTCATGTTGGTGAAGACACACCCACAGTAAACATCAGCAGTTTAGGGAGAGAAATTTAGCAAGCTGGCTGGTCGGAAATAAGCAAAATGGAGGAACTGCACCTCGTATTCAACTTGGGTAACTTAAACCCCTGTCCCACTTAGGACACCTGAACGGAAACCTCTGGAGACTTTGCGCCCCACCCAAGGTTTCCGTGTGGTTCCCGGAGGTTGCAGGTAGTGGAAGCAGGTAGGGAGACTGACAAAAACCTCCGGGAACCTCCGGGAACCGCACGGAAACCTTGGGTGGGGCGCAAAGTCTCCAGAGGTTTCCGTTCAGGTTTCCTAAGTGGGACAGGGGCATTACCATCCAATGCTATGAACTATTGAATTTTAGATAACCTTTAGTAACACCCCAGATAAACACAAAATGTCAGCGGGACAGGCAGCTTCTCTGGAGAGAAGGAATGGGTGACGGGACCCTTCTTCAGACTGAGAGTCAGGGGAAGGGAAGACTAGAGATATGGAGGGATAAGGTGTGCAAACGAAAAGCAGATGATGGTGAGGAAATATAGAAGAAAGGAAAACTGCAGATACTGATTTAAACCGAAGATGGACAGAAAAAGCTGGAGTAACTCAGCGGGACAGGCAGCATCTCTGGAGAGAAGGAATGGGTGACGTTTCGGATCGAGACGGGTCTGAAGAAGGGTCTCGACCCGAAACGCCACCCATTCCTTCTCTCCAGAGATGCTGCCTGTCCCTCTGAGTTACTCCGGCTTTTTGTGTCTATCTGTGAGGAAATGTAGAACGGTTCATTGTGAGCTGAGGTGAAGGTGACAATGAGGCATAAAATCAGTGACATTAATCAAAAGGACAATGAAACTAGTTGGCGACCTAGGGTGGTGGAGGGACAGAGAGAGAGAGAGAGAGAGAGAGGAAGCAAGGGTTACTTGAAGATAGAAAACACATTTCTTACCACTGGGTTGTAAGCTGCTCAAGTGAACATTAACAACACCATCCCGATCTACCCGATCTATTCCTCTTTCACAACCACTAACTTATTACTAAGGGAGGCACGGTGGCGCAGTGGTAGATTTGCTGCCTCGCAGCATCAGAGACACAGGTTCGATCCTGACTACTGGTGCTGTCTGGAAGGGTTTTCTCCAGGTGCTGCAGTTTCCTCCCACACTCCAAAGATGTGCGGGTTTGTAGGTTAATTGGCTTCGGTAAAGACTGTAAATTGTCCCTAGTGTGTAGGATAGTGCTAGTGTGCGGGGAATCGCTGGTCGGTGCGGACTGGGTGGGATGAAGGGCCTGTTTCTGCGCTGTATCTCTAAACTAAACTAAACTACAATCCTGATCCAGGATCCAGTTAACCCCCTGCGGTGCCCAGCGGTCCCGGAAACCACCCACGGTGCCCGCAGACATTACGTGTTCATTCTCACGGGACATGCGGGCACTGATGTAACCCAGGAACAGGGGCAGGCAGTCGGCTCGGACACTGAGGGGCATCAAGACAGCACCCGTAGTCGGGACACTGGCCCTGTGTCAAGAACACCCAAGATAATGACTGTGAAATGTTTGGGATTGAACATCTAATGACGTAGTGTACATAATACAAGCACACAATGAATCTGAAGAAGGGATTCGGCCCGAAACGTTACCTATTTCCTTCGCTCCATAGATGCTGCTGCACCCGCCGATGGCACTGGGCCTGTACTCACTGGAGTTTAGAAGGATGAGGGGACACCTCATTGAAACTTATTGAATAGCGAAAGGCCTGGATAGAGTGGATGTGGAGAGGATGTTTCAACTTGTGGGAGAGTATTGGACCAGGGGCCATAGCCTCAGAAGTAAAGGACGTTCCTTTAGAAACAAGACAAGGAGGAATTTCTTTATGTCACAGGCTGATGAATCTGTGGAATGCATTGCCACAGACGGCGGGGGAGTCAATGGATATTTTTAAGATAGTGATTTACTGAGTCTTCATTAGTAAGGGTGTCAAGGGTTTTGGGGAGAAGAAAATGGGGTTGAGAGGGAAAGATCGATCAGCCATGATTGAATGGCAGCGTAGATTTAATGGGCCGAATTGTCTAATTCTCCTGGAACTTATGAACTTCTAGAATCATAGAGTCATAGATTCATGCAGTATGGAAACAGGCCCTTTGGCCCAACTTGTCCACACCGGCCAACATGTCCCAACTACACTAGTCCAACCTGCCCGCCCCAAAACTGTCATCTTGTTTGTTTCTATGTGTGTGTGTGTGTGTGTATATGCCTGTCTGTGATCTCTGATTTGGTGATGTCATCAAATTATGCCAAAATGGTACATGATAGCGCTACAATTTTTGGACCACCTTATTCACAATTGTCATGTGGTGGTTTGTATCAATTTTCCTTCAGATTGATGTTATATTTCACAAGGTATTCACATTTTTTAATTTACAAAACGCAATTTGAGAAAAAAATTATTCCCTCTGCACTGGCACTTACAGCTATGACGTTACAATAGGATTGTAGCCCTGCACGCTACAATGCTGTGATCCCAGGACACTGAGTCCTGTCAGCCCTGGCATGTGCAATTGCAAACTACAATGTTGCTATCCCTTTTTTAATATTCCTGGCAGCAAGGATTTAAAAAAAAAAAGTTTAACGAGGGAGGGTGCATTGTTTTTAATATCCCTGGTAGCAAGGATTTAAAAAAAAGTTTAATGAGGGAGGGTGAATAAGGGGAAATGAGTCGCCCCTGCGCAGTTGGGGAACGGGTTGCGTTGGGGGGCTATGGGTGAGTGGTGGAATATTGCATTGGGGGGACCAGGCCTCCCACGTGATAGGGACCCAATGAGTGTAGTATATTACTAAAACTCCCCTCTTGTTTGTTTCTATGTGAGTGTGTGCATGCCTGTTTGTGATCTCTGATTCGGTGATGTAGTCAAATTACGCCAAAGCGTTACAGGACAGCACTGCAATCAGTGTTCAGTTTACACGTCAGTATTCAGTGTGCTCCTAATCTGCTGGAACAAGCCCTGCCTTGTGCAGACCGAGCCAATCCCCAGGCCCACACAGGGAACACCCACAAATGCAAACATCCTACGAGCAGAAGCTTGCCGGAGGCCAGGGTGGGAGTGAGCTCCGTGCCGCAGTTAACCCAGTTGCCAGAGACAGACTCCCAGAGCTCTGCTTCCTGCCTGAACTTGTAGCAAGTTACAAGTTACCGAGACGCTGACAGACATCAACAGGTAGTTCTGGTCTTGTCGGGGGGTCCTGTCCGTGCAAGCAGATGATCAGACAACGATGGGGGTGAAGTGGCCCAGAGATTGGTTCCAAGTAAGGAATGCATTTAAACTGTGTGCCTGCTCCACCCATAATGTCATGGCCAGGACTAGCCCAGCTCTGCTGGCTTCTCTCCAAATGAATGCCAGCTGTGCTTTTCACTCTGATTTTTCCCTCTCTTGAATTCATTTCGGGAGTTCATTTCTTGCGAAATTCAATGCAGTACAATGCGGTGCCAGGAACGTTTTTCCTTTGCTGTGACTCAGTCTTGGAAGTAGTGTCGGAGAACCGGGATCAGGAGCAAGAACCCTGGCTGAATTTTAGCTGCTTGTGTCTGAGTGGCACTGACGTTAATGTTCCCAAGTACAGACAACTGTCTTCAGCACCTATCCCCGTCTCCACCCTCCCCTCTGTCCACAACATCCCCACCCCGTCCCCATCACCCTCACCCCATCCCCATCACCCCTCCCCCCCCCCTGTCCCCAACACCCCCACCCCGTCTCCATCGTCCCCTCCTCTGTCTCCATCTCCCCCTCTGTCTCCATCATCCCCATCTCCATCACCCCCCCTCCCCTTCGTCTCTATCGCCCCTCCCCCCCCGTCTCCATCGGCTCTTCCTGTCTCCTGCGCCCCTCCAGGTCCCCATTCCTCCTCCCTCCCCCTTACCATTCCTCCCTTTAGCTCTACATTTACTCCCTTTCTTACCAGGTCCCACCATTCGCACCCTTTTGCCTTCCCCACTTATCACCTCCAACCTTTGTTTCCATCTCCTCCCCCCCCCTTCCCCCCCTTCCCCCCCCCCCCCCCCCCCCCCCCGCTCATCTGCCAATCAATCCCTCCTTACCTCAAGGCGAAGGGTCTCGACCAGAAACGTCACTTGGTCCTTTACTCCAGAGGTGCTGCCTGACCCACTGAGTTACTCCAGCTTTTTGTGTCGAACCTCGTTACCTAGATCCATCTTCGGTGCATAACCAGCGTCTGCAGTTCCTTCCTGCACATTTTGTCCGCTCCACTGCGAAATCTCTTCAAGGTGTGTCTACTTTGAAGACGTTCTCCTCGTCTCTCCGACGTGAGTTCAGCAACATCCTCTCTCGCTGCTCTCCCTCTGTGATTCCTCCTGCTCCCCGACTCTACCACCATGTTGTAACCCAGACCTGCTGCCCCAGGCACGTGTGTTGTCTCGGTGCTTGCCTGCTCCTCTATCTATCACCTGGCAGCACAGCCCCATCCCTCACCCTGACTTCTCCCTACCAGCTCTCCACCCAACACTCTGTAGAAGGGTCCCGACCTGCACTGTCAACTGTCCATTTCCCTCCATGGATGCTGCCTGACCTGCTGAGTTCCTCCAGCATTTTGTTTTTTTTTTGCTAAAGACTCCAGTGTGGTGGCGAGGCGCGAGTCACGGGGTCGTTATCTGAGTTGTTATTTGAGGCCGGGCAACGCCCGTGTCAGCTGAGGAGTAGGGAGCTGTATGCAGAAGAATAAACACATCCAGAGCACACACACTTGTGTCCGGCTAGTTTTTGGCTGGACTCCTGCCCAGTCCCCGCCACACCAGCATATACAGTCTCCCTTGTTGTTATGAACCTTCCAGGGTGGGGAAGCCACCACAACTTCCTCATTCGCTTCCAGGTCGTGCCTGCCACCGCCACCACCCACCCTCACCTGCCACGACAACCGACTCCGCCAATCCTCACCTGGATTCCAGGCCCAGTTCCAGACCAAGTCTTTGACGAAGGACCTCGACCAGAAACGTCACCTATCCATGTTCTCCAGAGATGCTGCCTGACCTGTTGAGTTTATAAGTTCCAATTCTGTGATAGGAGCAGAATTTAGCCATTCGGCCCATCGGGTCTACTCCCCCATTTGATCATGGCTGATCTATCTCTCCCACCTAACCCCATTCTCCTGCTTTCTTCCCACGCATACTAATCAAGAATCTATCTAACTCTGCCTTAAAAATAACCATTCACTTGGCCTCCACAGCCTTCTATGGCAATGAATTCCACAGATTCACCACCCTCTGAATAAAGAAATTCCTCCATCTCCTTCCTAAAGGAAAGTTATTTTATCCTGAGGCTGTGACCTCTGGTCCTAGACTCTCCTACTAGTGGAAACATCCTCTCCACATCCAGTTACTCCAGCACTTTGTGTCCTTTTGTGTCGATTTGAGATTTCCACCCTGGGAAATAGTTTCAGGCAGTCTATCCTATCTACACTTCTCATCGTGTGATGTAGTTCTATCAGGTCTCCATGCAACTTCAGGTGTTCCAGAAAAAACAATACAAGTCTGTCCAACCTCTCCCTGTAACTAATGTCTTCTAATCCAGCCATCGTTGTAGTAAACCACTTCTGCATCCTTTCCGAAGCCTCCACATCCTTCCTGTAAGGGGGCGACCAGAACTACACACACTGGTATGAACTGGTGAACATTGATTCACTGAATTTCTTCAGGCCTTCACTGGACCTGGTTCTGACTGGGTGCAAACCATGTATTGTACACATGTATTGTTGCATTAATCATAATCATACAGGTATCCTAGACTGGCTCTGACCAGACAAGTGGTTAGGGAGAAATGTAACTTCCAGTATTCCTAGATGTTTGGCCTCTCCCTGCTCTCATCTTGATGTGATCGACACAAAATGCTGGGGTAACTCAGCGGGACAGGCAGCATCTCTGGATCGAAGGAGTCCTTGGATATATCTGATCTTGCCCAGGAGATTAATCCACCTTCATACACTTTCAGATGTTCAGCAACTCCTCGACTGTCATCCTGACTATCCTCAAGACACTTCCATGAACTGCCCCAAGTTCCCCAGTCTTCACAACCTTGCCCAACTTCTTTGGCTCCACACAGAGATGACCGCTTTGGTTTCTAAGGGACCTTATTCTGTCTGTAGTCACTCTCATTCCATTATTGTGTTTGTAAAACCTCTGGGTGTTCCTTGACATTATCTGCCAGAGCTATCTAATCGCTCCCTTATGCTCTTGTGAGTTCCTTGTGCCAACCAGCACATGACACCAACCAGAACTCAGTACAATTCTACTATGAAGATATACACAAAATGCTGGAGTACCTCAGCAGGACAGGCAGCATCTCTGGAGAGAAGGAATGGGTGACCTTTCGGGTCGAGAGGAAGGGTCTTGACCAGAAACGTCACCCATTCCTTCCCTCCAGAAATTCTGCCTGGCCTGCTGAGTTACTCCAGCATTTTGTGTCTATCTTCGGCGTAAACCGGCATCTGCAGTTCCTTCCGACACAATTCTACTATGTATCCATCCTGCAGCTTTGTAAATGGATGTTCTCTTTCCCAGGTTTGTTACTTATCCTGAAATCAACTGTGGAGGCTGAATTAATAATCATCCACTAATGAGACGCGCAAACGCCTCCAGTTCACCTTACCTTGCACTGGTATCAGTTTTACTCGCTGCTTTTCAAGACCGTGGCACGGTGGCGCAGCGGTAGAGTTGCTGCCTCGCAGCGCCAGAGACCCGGGTTCGATTCTGACCACGGGTGCTGTCCGTATGGAGTTTGTATCTTCTCCCTGCGACCGTGTGGGTTTTCTCCGGGTGCTCTGGTTTCCTCCTACATTCCAATGACGTGTGAGTTTGGGTTAATTGGCCTCTGTAAATTGTCCCTGGTGTGTGGGATAGAACTAGTGTATGGAGATTGATGGCCAGTGACAGTGGGCCAAAGGGCCTGCTTCCATGCTGTATCACTGCTAAACTAAACTAAGATAAGCTAAATTAAACTCAATTAAACTAAGCTTAACTAAATTAAACTAACCTAACCTAACTAAACTAAATGAAATGAAGCTAAGCTAAGCTAAATTAAATTGAGCAGCAAGTGAAACAGCATTTTTTTAAACGAGGTGCTAACAATCCAGAAATCCTGGGTCCATTCTGATTAATGTATCTATATTTTGATTTACATCGATGTGTTTCTACACTGGGGGATCCTTCTGCTTCCCAACCTTCTGCTTTAATACCATGGTGTTCACACACTTCTCTCCTTCCTATACATTTCGTCTACTCCACTGTGAAATCTCCTCAAGTTCTGCCTCCTTTGAAGACATTCTCCTCCTCTCTCCGACATGTGTTCTCCCTGCTCCCCCTCTGTGATTCCTCCTGCTCTCACCGACTCTACGACTACCTTTTAACCCAGACTCGACTGTTCTCACCCAGCCCACAGCGAACAATGGCCTGTTCCCTTTCTCATCGTTACTTTTTTGCATATCTTTTTCATTTGTTCTATAACTCTCTACATCACCGTCTATATATCTCGTTTCCTTTTCCCCAGACTCCCAGTTTGAAGAAGGGTCTTGACCCGAAACGTCACTTATTCCTATTCTACGGAGATGCTGCCCGACCCACTGAGTCACTCCAGAAATTTGTGTCTATCTTCACTTTAAACCAGCATCTACAGTTCCTTCCTACACATCCCAGCCTCAGTGGCTGGGTCCTGAACGTGTGATGCATTAAGGTTGAGCAGCGGTAGAGTTGCTGCCTCACAGCGCCAGAGACTCTGGTTCGATACTGGCTACATCGCTGCCTGTACGGAGTTTGTACGTTCTCCCCGTGACCTGCGTGGGTTTTCTCCAGGAGCTCCTGTTGCCTCCCACACTCCAAAGACATACAAGTTTGTAGGTCTCTAAACTAAACTAAACATTGGGGAAAATAGATGCAGATTGAGCAGATACTTTACTGATTATTCCATTCAATAGACAATAGACAATAGGTGCAGGAGTAGGCCATTCAGCCCTTTGAGCCAGCACTGCCATTCACTGTGATCGTGGCTGATCATCCACTATAAGGCCATTCAGGCCGTGACATAGAACAGTATAGAAACTCTCCCTGTAGCTCAGGCCCACGAGTTCCGACAACATCTTCGTAAATCTTCTCCGCGCTCTTTCCAGCTTAATGACATTTTTCCTATAGCGGGGGTGATCAAAACTGAACGCAATACTACAAATGCAGTCTCACCAACGTCTTGTGTAGGAAGGAACTGCAGATGCTGGTTTATACCGAAGATAGATACAAAATGCTGGAGTAACTCAGCGGGACAAGCAGCATCTCTGGAGAGGAATGGGTGACATTTCGAGTCTGAAGAAGGGTCTCGAAATGTCACCCATTCCTTCCCTCCAGCGATGCTGCCTGGCCCACTGAGTTACTCCAGCGTTTTGTGTTTCTCACCAAAGTCTTTACATATTGTTCTGAAACCTACCATAAATCCCATTTTGTATCTGTAAGGTTATAAGCTCAGATCCTGGGTCTTGATTTGAATCACTGAACGACATGTTGTCATTGTTTCAAATACAATAAGTTCCAATTCATGGAATAAATACATTGTCTAGTGTTGTCAGAGCCCCAGAGACCAGCAGAGGTCGCTAGTCTTCTAGTATTGCTTTCAGTGACCCCTGCTTTAAAATGAGAGACATAGAGAGTGAGAGTGGACTGAATCAAGATCTGTGGTGTGTGTATGGAACAAGCTGCCAGAGGAGGTGGTTGAGGCAGGTTATATAACCATTAAAGGACATTTGGACAGGTATGTGGATAGGAACGGTTTCGAGGGATATGGCTCAAACACGGGCAGATAGGACTAATGTAGGTGGGGCATCCTAGTCGGCATGGGCAAGTTGGGCCGAAGGGCTTGTCTCCGTGCTGTACGACTCTATGAGTCTACCAGCTGTGACCCCACAAAGATAACACCTACTACCTAAGTGTACCTCTCAAAAAATGAACACCAAGATGCTAAGGAGGAGGTGGGGGGGCTACATCTGTGGAGCTGACCCACAGTCAGAGAACAATATAACCTGAAGGGGAGAACAGTGAAGAGATTTAAAAAATGTTGAAGTTAGTTTCAGTTTCAGTTTTAGAGATGCCACATAGAAACAGGCCCTTCGGCCCACCGAGTCCACGCCGACCATCGATCACCCGTTCATACTAGTTCTATGTAATCCCATCCCCTACACACTAGGGGGCAATTTACAGAGGATCAATTAACCGACAACCCCGCACATGTTTGCGATGTGGGAGAAAACCCGGAGCACCCGGAGGAAACCCACGCGGTCACACGGAGAACGTGCAAACTCCACACAGGCAGCAACCGCCATCAGGATTGAACCTGTGTGTCTGAGGCTGGGAGGCAGAGGCTCTATCAGCTGCGCCACTGTGCCGTCCTGAATATAGAATGGCTAGCAGGGCCAAATGGCCTCCTCCTGGTACTATATAGAACATAAAACAGTACAGCGCAGGAACAGGGCCGTTGGTCAACCATGCCTGTGCTGAACATGGTGCCCACATATAATCCATGTGGTCCCAGTGAGAACGTGCAAACTCCACGCAGACAGCACCTGAGGTCAGGATCGAACCCGGGTCTCTGGTGCTGTGGCAGTGGTTCTACCAGCTGCAACACTGGTATTAAAAGCAAGTTCAGCAATGCTATGTACTGTTATCCTTTGGTAAATCCTGGAACTTAAACTACAGTTTATACAATTAAGTTTGAGTATTGCAATATCATAAAACTGCCCTAAATAATTGTCTCTAAATCTAACTATTCTTTTTCTCACTAAAGGTACTGAAGGAGATCTCCAGGTTGGCACCTTTCCTGCTGAGTGTCTTCATTTACTTTGCATTGGCGTCACAGTCTTCTTGTCCCGTCTGGCTGAGAGCCTTCCTGAAATGTTTGCCGATTTTACTCCTCTGTGCCTATATTTTGACCCTTCGGATAGATCTGCACACACACTCGAAGGCTCCAAAGCTCCTTGCCGGCCTGCTGTTTTCCGCAGTTGGAGACATCCTCCGCAGCCTCTCATCGCAGTTCCACCTCCTGCACGGTAAGTGGGGAAAGCATTAGTAGATGCACACACAAGTTTGTTTTAGTTTGAGACACAGCGTGGAAACAGGCCCTTCGGCCCATCGAGTCCATGATCTCACCCCCCACATTACCACACACTATCCTACACACATTGGGGACAATCTACACTTTTGTACTGGTAAGGCCATAGTTTATGATGCAGGAATTTCAAGGCAGATAGATCGAGTATTGACCCGCATTGATAGCAACAAGAATGGAAGGCTTTAGCCTCTGATCAGAGACCCACACCCATCTTGTTCAATGTCCACAAGGATGAACATTTTAAGAGTAATTTAGTTTAGTTTCAGAGCTACAGCATGGAAACAGGCCTTCCGGCCCACTGAGTCCACGCCGACCACCAATCACCCGTTTCTAGACGTCTCTCTGTCATACACATGCAGCACACATGGCCCAACTTGCCCACGCCAGCCAACTACACTAGTCCCACCTGCCTGCATTTGGCCCATTTTCATCTAAACCTCTCCTGTCCATGTACCTGTCCAAATGTTTGTTAACTGTTGCAATAGTCCCTGCCTCAACTGCCTCCTCTGGCAGCTCGTCTCATGCACCTGCCATGTCTTCAGGAAGTGGGAGGAAACCCACCTGCTCACAGGGAGAACATGCAAACTCCACACAGACAACACCTGACGTCAGGATCGAACCTGGGTCTCTGGCGCCCTGAAGCAGCAGCTCTACCCGCTGCGCCACAATGTTGCCCAATTATGTGAGGCAGCTAAGCTAAGGAAAATAACTGGATAATTCTCTGCCACAGAAGGCAGTGGAGGCCAATTCACTGGATGTTTTCAAGAGAGAGGTAGATTTAGCTCTTGGGGTCAAAGGAATCAAGGGATATGGGGAAAAAGCAGGAACGGAGAACTGATTTTAGATGATCAGCCATGATCATATTGAATGGCAGTGTCCCGCTGAGTAACTCCAGCATTTTGTGTCTATCTTCGAGTCTGAAGAAGGGTACTGACCTGAAACGTCGCCTATCCATGTTCTCCAGAGACCAGCGCTTTGGGTCTTTCTATTGCTATGATCCAGCTTCATGCAGTTCCCGGCTCCTGTATTGTGTTTACTGCTGCTGTTATGCTGCTGCAAGTAAGAATGGCATAGTTCATTTGTCGGTACATTTATCAATGAAACTCACTTGGAAAAACCTGTTAATTCTGAAGAAGGGTCTCGATGCGGAATGTCACCCGTTCCTTCTCTCCAGAGATGCTGCCTGTCTCGCTGAGTTACTCCAGCATTTTGTGTCTATCTTCGGTTTAAACCAGTGTCTGCAGCTCCTTCCATAGAAACATAGAAAATAGTTGCAGGAGTAGGCCATTCGGCCCTTCGAGCCTGCACAGCCATTCAATATAATCATGGCTGATCATCCAACTCAGTATCCCATACCTGCCTTCTCTCCATACCCCCTGATCCCTTTAGCCACAAGGGCCACATCTAACTGAATCAGTCAGGTGAACCTTCTCTGTACTCCCTCTATGGCAAGAATGTCTTTCCTCAGATTAGGAGACCAAAACTGTACGCAATACTCCAGGTGTGGTCTCACCAAGACCCTGTACAACTACAGTAGAACCTCCCTGCCCTTATACTCAAATCCTTTTGCTATGAATTCTAACATACCATTTTCTTTCTTCACTGCCTGCTGCACCTGCATGCCTACTTTCAATGACTGGTGTACCATGACACCCAGGTCTCGTTGCATCTCCCCTTTTCCTAATCGGCCACCATTTAGATAATAACAGATAATTCTGACTGTTAATTCTGTTGTTCTTTCAGGTGACTCCATGTTTGGACTCTCACACATCTGCTACATCTGGATGTTTGGTTTGAAGCCTTTGAACCTGCTGGCGGGCGTTTTCCTGCTGGTTATAGGCACCGTCTACTTGCTGTTCCTGAGTAGATGCCTGTGGGAGCACCAGCCATTGCAGTGGGCAGCCTACATCTACATCGGCTTGATTGGAACCATGGTGTGGCGTGCCAGTGCTGGGGCACTGTTCAACCACCAGTGGTCTTGGGTCAAACTGTTTGCCACTGTTGGGGGAATGCTCCTCGCAGTCTCCGATTTCACCTACACCGTCAGTGCCTTCTGTTTCCCGGTGTACCACTCCGGAATGATCGCGGCCACCTATTATTTGGCCCAGATGCTTATCACCCTCTCGGCTGTATACAGCGAGAGTGCAGTTGGCAAGAACAGAAAGTAAAGCAAATCCACCATTGTCTTCAATAGTGAAGTGTCATTCTGCAGCCGGTAAGGTACTGAGGTCATGACATGCTGGAAAGAAAAGCCCGTGCTTATCATCACCGATTCAAAGACACATGCCTTATTCTTCCGAAGATAGACACAAAGTGCTGGAGTAACTCAGCGGGGCAGGCAACATCTCTGGAGAGAGGTGAATGGGTGACATTTCGGGTTGAGACCCTTCTTCAGACCCAAACTTACTCCTGCATTTCTTGTCCATCTTAGAAACATAGAAACATAGAAAATAGGTGCAGGAGGAGGCCATTCGGCCCTTCGAGCCAGCACCGCCATTCATTGAGATCATGGCTGATTGTCCCCTATCAATAACCCGCTCCTGTCTTCTCCCCATATCCTCTGATCCCACTAGCCCCTAGAGCTCTATCTAACTCTCTCTTAAATCCATCCAGTGATTTGGCCTCCACTGCCCTCTGTGGCAGGGAATTCCACAAATTCACAACTCCCTGGGTGAAAAAGTTATTTCTTCGGTTGAAACCAGCATCTGCAGTTCCTTCCTACAGCCTTAGTCCTCCTTTCTTGCACATTGCACATCAATTTTGTAAAACAAATATAAATAAATATTTTCCTAAAAAAATGTGACGTTTGTTCTTTGTACCGCGGTTGATATCTCCTCATCTCCTCACGCAAGCCCTGCTGAGCCCAGAAGAACGACCGACTGAGCAAGCTTTCAGAATGACATAGTATTTATAGCACAGAAGCAGACTGTTTAACTCTAATAGTTAATGCAGGTATTTGTGCCTTTATACCAGTCCCATCACTGCAACTCTCCCTATTAACATGTCCTTCTATTTGTTTCTCCCTGACCCCAGGCAGCTTGCTACATGAACTAAAAAAGAGGAGACTATCTTCGATTTAAACCAGCAATTGCAGTTTCCACAGGGCAATACGTTCCTTTGCCGTGGTACCCCTATTATTCTTCCAAATTATCTCCTGATGCTTTTTAACAACATCTAAATCCTTAGTTCCTCCCAATGGCCACAATCCATTTCCCAATTTTGTAGTTAATCGCTCCGACAGTTGTCTGAGGTGTTTCGATTTCTCAGGATGTCGTTCTCATAGGATTTGCAAAGCACTGCCTGGTTCGGTCGTAATATCTACACAATTACCCATTCTGCTTACTTTATAATATCAAACGGCACAGATACTTATCATTTCACACTTATTTCAGATCAAACACAGTTACCAATTATTTTCCCTTCAGCGATATTTGATCATTGACCTATTTATCTGCCTCATCCAGTATTTGCCAGACTAACCCGAATCACGTCGGGACACCACACGAGAGTTAGCGAATGGCCGATTCGTCGTCAGACCAACGGATTGGAGGAAAACCGAAGTAGCAAAAGAACATGACTTACATCGGGGGCCCAATTACCTCTCTCCGAGACAACTCAGCTCCTTGATCGCCAACTCGCGTTGACTTGTCCGTTGAGATCCCACTTCTGACACCAAATGTGAATTCCGGTTCTTTTACCTTTAATCAGGTTCAATGATAATTGAGTCGAATACAGTGGTCGAGTCCAACAGATTTTACCGTCCGCGGGGCTTAACTTCAAGGTATCTGTTAGGACTCCGACCAGACTCTTCACAGACCTAGCAGAGCAAGCAACTTGACAAACAGTTGATCACATATTTATACAGAGTTGCAGCAATGACGTTTAACACAATATCCACTTCAAATCAATCACAAGCTGTACCCACTCACACGATACTTGTCACTTATACAATATACAGTCCATTCAGAAAGTATTCACATCCCTTCACTTGTTCCACATTTTGTTACATTACAGCCTCATTCTGAAATGGATTAAATTCATTTTTTGTAGCATCAATCTACACATAATACCCCATAATAAAAAAGCGAAAGCAGGTGTTTAGAAATGTTTGCAATGTAATTATAAAGAAATAACTGATATCACATTTACATAAGTATTCAGACCCTTTACTTTGTTGAGGCACATTTGGCAGCGATTACAGCCTCAAGTTTTCTTGGGTATGATGCTACAAGCTTGGCGCACCTGTATTTGGGTCATTTCTCCCATTCTTCCCTGCAGACCCTCTCAAGCTATGTCAGGTTTAATGGGGAGCGGTGATATCTCTTGTTTCCTTTCCTAAGGTCATATAAGGTCGTAAGTGACAGGAGCAGAATTAGGCCATTTTGCCCATCAAGTCTACTCCGCCATTCAATCATGGCTGATCTATCTTTCCCTCTCAATCCCATCCTCCTGCCTTCTCCCTATGACCCAAAACATCACCTATTCCCTTCTCTCCAGAGATGCTGAGTTACTCTGGTTTTTTGAGTCTGTCTTTGGTCTAAACCAGCATCTGCAGTTACTTCCTCCCATTAGAACAGTGCAGCAGAGGGGCAGGCTGTCAGTGCCGAACATGATGCCAAACCCAATGCTTATCGGCCCGCACATAATCCATATTGATACGATACGATACAACTTTATTTTTCATAGGAGGGAAATTGATCTGCCGACAGTCATAAACACACAAAATACATGAAACATGAAATTAAAGTGACGAGTGGAAAGGATTGAGGATGTGCAAAGATTGGGGTGGAGGGGGGGGGGAGGATGGGAATCAGTCTCAGTCTACCCCACAACAGACGGGGGAGGAGTTGTAAGTTTGATAGCCACCGGGAAGAAGGATCTCCCTTCTGCATTCCCTCCATTCCCTGCATATCCAAAAAACCTCTTAAACACCACTATGGCATCAGCCTCCACCGCCAGTGTGTTCCAGGCACCCACCAACCTCTGTGAGAAAAAAGGACACAAACTGCCTGTGTAACTCAGCGGGTTAACAGGGACCCTTCCTCACTCTGATTGCAGGCAGAATGGTGAGGGGGGGGGAGGGGTATTATCTACATAAACCGACCCCCCCTCCCCCCGAGATCAGAGAACAATAACCTATAATCGAGATGTGTAGGAAGGAACTGCAGGTGCTGGTTTACACTGGAGTAGTCACAAAATGCTGGAGTAACTCAGCGGGACAGGCAGCATCTCTGGAGAGAAGGAATGGATGACGTTTCGGGTCGAGACCCTTCTTCGGACTGAGTCGGCCTGCTGAGTTTCACTGTCTCTTTTACTCGTTATCACCTTCCCCACGGCCAATGATGGACCATTGTGGGCTCCATCTTTCCTTGGTCATCAATACGTGCTCTGATTTGTTCTATGTACCTTTGCACATCAATCCAGCTAAATTTGTTACTTGTCTCTCTCACAGCTCTGCAGATTATTTTCTTTCAGATAGTTACCCACATCGACTTTGATATCTTTCAATCTGCCTCCATTACAACCCAGGATGGGGCATCTAAACCCTAACTACTTGTTGTTTCAACTAAATCACTGACTAATTTCCAAATCTCATTACTTTTGTCTTCCATATTAATTAACCCTTCTTAGTTTAGTATAGAGATACAGCGCGGGAACACGCCCTTCGGCCCAGCAGGTCCGCGCCGACCAGCGATCCCGCACATTAACACTTTCCTACACACACCCGGGTCAATTTTTACATTTACACCAAGCCAATTAACCTACAAACCTGTACGTCTTTGGGGTGTGGGAGGAAACAGAAGATCTTGGAGAAAACCCACGCAGATCACGAGGAGAACCAGGGCCGGCCTTAGGAGGTGCGGGACCCAATTGAGAACAATTTTGGTGAGCCCCAGGTTCCTAGCCAAGGTCTGTAGATCATAGAAATACAAATAAAGTCTATTATAGACTTTATATCTCTATGGTAGAATGGAAAGTAATCAAAATGTGCGCTTAAAAAGTGCATGTGAGTTAATGGACCAAACAGATCTAAGCTCCATTTTAATATAAAATTGCACACATGTACATACAAGTAACAAACAAAATGGGTAGATCACCTTTGAAAAGTACCACTTTAGTGACTGTGAAATGAAAAAAAAAATTTAACTAGATCGTGGAAACCAATAACTATTGGTGAAAAACCAGTCCAGGCATTCTTTTTTCTTTCTTTTAAAATCATTTTATTGTTTTTTTTCCCAAAAAACAAAAATAAGACATAAAAAACAGAGCAAAAAGAATAATGATAAACATAACAATGATATTGATACATAGGGATCAGGATTAGGATCAGGATTACATTAATAACAGGTATAACCTAATATGAGACTATCAAAATACACATTGAATATAGACTTCCCGTAAATATATATATGTAAATATAGTTAAATCTTTAAAAGAAAACTTATAGATGTAAAAAAAACCACAAAGATAAAAAGACAAAAAGAAAAGGAAAAAAGGAAAAAACAAAACCCCCCTAATCTAAAGAAAAAACATTTAATAATAATAAAATAAGAATAAAAATGAAAGAAATAAATAAAAACTAACCAAAGCAAAACAGAATGAGAAACTGAACTGTTTGCCGTCGTCTGATCCACCATATAGAGGTAAAGTAATTTTTATAATGGTTTAAAAGGGAGCAATTTATGTTGTATGAAAGTGTTCAATAAATTTTCCCCAAGTCTTATCAAATTTAACCAAGGGTTCAACAATGTCACTCCTGATTTTTTCTAAATTTAAACATGATATCGTTTCAGAATACCACTGGCGTGTGCTCGGAGGGTTGGAGTCTTTCCATTTAAATAAAATAGATCTTCTGCCGATTAATGTGGTAAAAGCAATCAACCAATGTGCGGAGCGGGACAAATGAATAGAATCTAACATTGGTAGCCCAAAAATTGCAGTAATAGGATGAGGTTGTAAATCTATACCTAAGACTACAGAAATAGTATCAAAAATGTCTTTCCAATATTTTTCCAAAGGTGGGCAGGACCAAAACATATGGGTCAATGAGGCCACTTCAGAGTTACATCTGTCACAGGTAGGATTTATATGACCATAAAAACGAGCCAACTTATCTTTTGACATATGAGCCCTGTGAACCACCTTGAATTGTATCAAAGCGTGTCTTGCACACATTCAAGAGGATTTGACTAGTTGAAGAATCCTCTCCCATTTCTCTATAGATAAAGAAATTTGGAGTTCTCTTTCCCAGTCATTCTTAATTTTATCAAATATATCTATTTGTAATTTCAAAATCAACTCATAAATAGTCGTTATTAATCCTCTCTGATAAGGGTTCAACTGTAAACATTTTTATTCTGCCATATATATGAAGACATTTTGGAGTCTATAATATCGAAGTAAGATTTGACAATAAATATTGGTATCATCTGAAATAAATACAGAAATTTAGGTAAAATGAACATTTTAATAGCATTGATTCGGCCAATTAAGGATAAGGACATTGGTGACCATTTAGTAATATGGTCAATTAAAGGCATAAAATTAGCTTTAAATAAATCCTTGTGTTTCTTGGTGAACTTAAGACCTAAATAAGTAAACCTTTCAGTAGTCAATCTAAATGGAAACTGTCCATAATTCGAAACAAGATTATTTAATGGAAAAAGCTCACTCTTACTAAGATTTAGTTTATAACCAGAAAAACTACTAAATTTATTAAGTAATGCTACTATTGCCGGAATAGATTTCTCAGGGTTAGAAATAAATAATAACAGATTATCTGCATAAAGAGATTGCTTATGTATCTTATTCCCGCGGGCAATACCAAAAATATTAGGGGATTCCCTAATAGCAGTGGCTAAAGGTTCCAAAGCAATATCAAATAGTAAAGGACTTAAGGGACAGCCCTGTCTAGTACCTCGAAAGAGCCTGAAAAAAGGGGATCTCTGATTATTAGTAAATACAGAAGCCTGAGGTATATAATATATCAGCTTGATCCAAGAGATAAATTTTGGACCAATCTTAAATTTTTCAAGTGTATTGAATAAGTATTCCCATGTTACTCTATCAAACGCCTTCTCGGCATCAAGTGAGATGACACATTCTGGGGTTTTATTAGACGCTGTATATACAATATTCATTAATCTCCTAACGTTAAAGTATGAGTAACGATTTTTAATAAAACCTGTCTGATCTTCAGAGATAATTTGCGGTAAAATCTTTTCCAATCTCATAGTTATTAATTTGGAAGTAAGTGAGTTTAAAGATTGTTACGTGTTGGTGGGACCACTTCTGGGTGAATGTTGAATTAATCCTATAATTCAGATGAAATAGGATGTCATTAAATGATTTTGCTCTTCTACGTAATAAATAATTGTAGTCTCATGTGTTTTAAGAGGTAGTGTCTCTTTAAGAAGAGGGGTGGAGCTTCACACAGTTATTTTCTTTTCCTTTGTTCTTTGGATATGCTTATCTGGAAATTATGTGGAAATTAACTGGTTATTCAGAGGAGAGATGCAAATATGCAGTTTGTTTTGTCTTATTGATGTTTTAAGTTTGTTTTCTTCCTATCCTTATCTTTTGAATTGAGTTCAAAAAGAGACCTGGATGCTTTAGGCATCTTGGTTAAAGTGTTAGATGAGATTGTAGGTATGTTACAAAATTTACCTTCAGCGGCGCTGCAGTTCTGCCACTGGCGGGATTAAAATTAAGAGGGGGGCGGAATTAAAATGCTGTTTTCTCCTGCCTGTCGGAGTCGATCTTTCTCAGCCTGTTCAGCTACTGCAGAAAAATCGCTCCGACTTTCGTCTCTGAAGTTTGTTTAAAACATCACTGGACAATTTAATGGCTGGAATAAAATTAAAATCGACTTCAACGCCATCTACGCCGACAACAGGACGGATCTCCCGTACGGGACAAATAAAGGTAAGCCTTTATTTTACATATAAATTTAGGATTACTTTAATCCAAATTTTACGTTGTGAAAAGGTGATTTAGGCCTCATACGAACCGGCAGTGTTTTTCCTGCCGATACGGGGTTTAAATTCACCGCAAACCGCAACGTTCCAAATGATCGCGTTCCACAAAATCTCACTCGCAAGATGATTTAAATGGCCATTATGGAATTATACACTAAATTCTTTCCATTTGGCCTATAAATTCATGACAATGAGATTTAAAAATCATGTTATATTGTGAATTCTTGTGTGAATGTTATTTGGACACTTAGGCTATTTAAAAATGTTAACCTTTTCTTAAGAAATGGATAGATGTTTAGATCTAGTAATTGAATGTTGTAATTAGCTACAATTAGGTAACTAACTATTATATGCTTTAATTTCAGGTCATCCAAGTAAGATTGTTTCATATTTGTTCAGAATGGCTTCAATCTATAATAACTGAAAATTTCATTCAGTTCTCTTAATTTTTAAGAAAGCTATGGGCTTTTGACTGTCCATGATCACAGCTTTTGAGTTAAGTCAATGGAAAAGCAATAGAGAACAAGATGCTAATTTCCGAGTATGAAAATGACCATAACTTTTTAAATACTGAAGATATGAAAGTGAATTAGATGTCAAATTAAACTTCTTTTTATGCTTTATCTAATGGGATAAATTGCAGACTTGATTTTAAAATCTCAAAATTTTGAAACATTGCTAGAGATTGGAGATGCTAATATCGCAGAAAAAAATGTTAATTTGGAAAATTTGTGATTAGCATACATTTATACTAGGAATTTGACATTGTGAATTTGGGGAGATAGATTGGAAGAATTGGGAATGATTTTTTTAATTGTTTTTCTTAATAATGTTCTATTTTTAAATGGTTTAAGGATATTGGCAAAGTTATGGATTACTGATTTCTTTTGGGATCATTTTGAGTTTTGATGTGATCACAGTGTTTGTCTTTTAGAATGCAAATGAGCAGCCAGGTTTCTGTCGCCAGGAAGGAAATGTATGGAGGCTCGAAGCATGTGTTGTGTAAAGGACAAATGAAGGTTCATGCAGTATTGTGCTAGTTGATTACAAAAGGGGGTTTGAGAGAACTCACTATGGGGGGTAAAAAGTGAGAGATAAAGCAGATACTGGAGGAGAAACATATTTGGACAATTGAAAACAAAATACCAACTAACCCCGAACTCCTTCCTAGCACTGGGATTCTCATATTTGACTGCACTCTACCATTTACGCTGTGATAATTAAAGAGGGGTACAAAAAGTGGTACAGGTAGTAACAGACCATGGAGACAGAATGAGGCCAGTTACATGCTCTTCAACTAGGCAAAGTCCAGTGGTAGCTGGGCTGCACTGATGTGCTTAAACATAAAAAACATAAAAACATAGAAAATAGGTGCAGGAGTAGGCCATTCGGCCCTTCGAGCCTGCACCGCCATTCAATATGATCATGGCTGATCATCCAACTCAGTATCCCATCCCTGCCTTCTCTCCATACCCCCTGATCCCTTTAGCCACAAGGGCCACATCTAACTCCCTCTTAAATATAGCCAATGAACTGGCCTCAACTACTTTCTGTGGCAGAGAATTCCACAGATTCACCACTCTCTGTGCGAATTTCTTTTTTCCCATCTCGGTCCTAAAAGACTTCCCCCCCTTATCCTTAAACTGTGACCCCTTGTTCTGGACTTCCCCAACATCGGGAACAATCTTCCTGCATCTAGCCTGTCCAACCCCTTAAGAATTTTGTAAGTTTCTATAAGATCCCCCTTCAATCTTCTAAATTCTAGCGAGTACAAGCCGAGTCTATCCAGTCTTTCTTCATATGAAAGTCCTGCCATCCCAGGACTCAGTCTGGTGAACCTTCTCTGTACTCCCTCTATGGCAAGAATGTCTTTCCTCAGATTAGGAGACCTAAACTGTACGCAATACTCCAGGTGTGTTCTCACCAAGGCCCTGTACAACTGCAGTAGAACCTCCATGCTCCTATACTCAAATCCTTTTGCTATGAATGCTAACATACCATTTGCTTTCTTCACTGCCTGCTGTACCTGCATGTCTACTTTCAATGAATGGTGTACCATGACACCCAGGTCTCGTTGCATCTCCCCTTTTCCTAATCGGCCACCATTCAGATAATAGTCTACTTTCCTGTTCTTGCCACCAAAGTGGATAATCTCACATTTATCCATATTATACTGTATCTGCCATGCATTTGCCCACTCACCCAGCCTATCCAAGTTATTTTGCAGCCTCCTAGCATCCTCCTCACAGCTAACACTGCCCCCCAGCTTCGTGTCATCCGCAAACTTGGAGATGTTGCATTCAATTCCCTCGTCCAAATCAATAATATATATTGTAAATAGCTGGGGTCCCAGCACTGAGCCTTGCGGTACCCCACTAGTCTCTGCCTGCCATTCTGAAAAGGACCCGCTTACTCCGACTCTTTGCTTCCTGTCTGCCAGTCAGTTCTCTATCCACATCAATACTGAACCCCCAATACCGTGTGCTTTAAGTTTGTATACTAATCTCTTATGTGGGACAAGTGACTACATAAAGGTATTCCCATGCCATGATAGAACAGCTAGAATTGTGATATGGAGTCAAAGAAATAATATTTAGGTGGGGATTCTTCTTCAGATAGACACTGACCAGGGAACACATTCACAGTGAAGGTGATGAAGGAGGCTTCTGCCTTGTAAGTAGTTAAAGAGTTATTTTACATTTCCTAACCACCCGCAGAGTTTTGGATTAGTGCAGTAAGTTTAAGTAAAGCCTTGCCGAGACTGGACAGGAAGGTCGGTGGGGGCGCTGCAAGCCGGGAGCCCTGCCAGCAGCGTGTTAGTTTTTTCAACTTAAAATTTTTTTTTTGTGTGTTGTAACGTGTGTTTTTAAAGTCTCTCTGTGTGTCTTGTGTGGGGGGTAAGGGGGAAACCGCTTCGGTCGCCTCCTCCACGGAGAGGCGATTTTTTTCATGCCGTCTCCCCGTGGCCTAACATCGAGGATCGGGCGGCCTTTCCCGGAGAAGTGCCCGGGCGCAGCGCGGACTCTCGCCGGGAGTCACTGGAGGGGAGCGCTCTGTTCGTTGGCCCACGGCAGCCTGAAGCCGCGGTCTGTGGAGCTCCAGCTGGCGTGGCGTCCACTGCCTGGGATCCCTCGCTGGGGACCCAGGAGGAGAAGAAGCTCCGACCGCCGGCCCATGGCCTACTTCTACCGCAGGCACGGCGGGGACTTACCATCAGGAGCGGGGTCCCTCGCCGGGGACCCCAGGAGAGGAGCTCTGACCTCCGGCCCTGCCGTCAGCGGTGCTTTTGGCTGCGGTGCGGCGGGAACTTTAGATCTTCAACCGCCGGCCTGCGGCCTACACCAACCTGAAGCCGCGGTCTCCAGTGCGGAAGCAACGGTTCAGGACTTACCTGGACTTTATCTGGACTTTGCCTTGTCTGAACTTCTGGACGCCAGCAGTGGCGGCTGCGGAGGGTTGAGGTCCCGACCACGGGGGAAAATGGAGGAGGACTGGCCAAATTTTGTGGCTTCCACCACAGTGATGAATGCTGTGGTGGATGTTTGTGTTAAACATTTTTATTGTGTTTTTGAGTGTTCTTTTTCATTGTACCGCTGCTGGTAAATTCATTTCACTTGCTCTTTATGTGCAAGTGACGAATAAAACTGATATTGATTGACTGATTGTAAAGATATTTCCAGCCATTTTTATGGTCCAGAACAACCCCAGCGATAGAGACAGGGTTAACACCTTTCAAATTGATAACAGGACAAGATATGAACCTACCAGAAGATGGCCCTCTTTAAAATGAGGGTGACCCCACGCTACAAAACCCCTGGGGTGCAACTAGAGTGTGGAAATTCCACCTACAGGCCCTCAGCAATTAATTAATTACGTATGCACAGCAATTAACCCATGCCTTGCCTGATCTGCATTCCCAGGTACGAGAGGCATAGAAGCCACGACCAGTTGAACACAGGGACGAGTCCATACAATCAGGCTACATACTGATAAGATAATGGAATCGGAAGAAATTGAGACTGTGTTGAAAGGGACTGTATCAAGTGCTACCAACAACACCAACTGCCGTGAAGATTGAAGATCACCCCCATTGGTACATCTGGTTGACTGTAAACGGAGAACCAAGAAAGGACAATGGGGCTATTTAAATGGCCTCTCCTTTTTTATTCTGGGGTTGGCCCAGATGAACTGGACTTGGGGAAATAATTTGTTTCTGTCTATGAGTTTTGAAATTGCTCTTTGTGATAATATAAGTGTTTGCTGATATTTTCAGGGGATTATTTCAAGGTTATTTGGCCTTTGTTGTCCCTCACATGCGAGCTGTGTAACATTAACTGAAACGTATATCCCCATGAGGGCTACGTGAAGTATATCGAAGTCAAAGCAATTATGGATGGTTGCCTTCCCATTTTACGGGACAGCCCGCCTATCACGGGAATTGATTAATATGGCCTCCGTATTGGAGAAGTTGGTTAATGAAACTGCATGCACTTTTACTTACAAGCAAAAGGCCCTCTCATCCACGACAGCTGAAATGGTTGCACATCGCAGCTTGTGGCTATTTGGCTGGTTTGGAGGTCTATAGGGGACCATACTACATTACGGTTCTATTTTTCTGTTGGTGCTTATGTTGATATTTGTTATGCATTATATCTGACAACTCTGTGCTTTGCGGGGACTGTAATGTTATCATGTTATGATAAAAAGGAAGGAAGAAAGAGTTAATCGCTATTAGCTAGGGTTACCTTGCATGATGGGATACTTGGCCATTTCTGAATTATTGCTTAAATGCTTATGTGGCTTTAAAACTACTGACAGTGGATATATACTGCTGCCAAATGTAGCTGAAAACTGAAATACTGCCTCGTATGGGGGTAACAAATACTGCAGACTCATGTGGGTGTGAGCGAAACTTGCAATCCTTGGACGAACCACCGAACAGACTATGCCTGGGATAAGCAAAGTACAGAACAACATTCTGTACATCCAGACTGATGTACATAGATCACTGCTCCTCTGAAGATAAGATAACAGTCACTGAAACGGATGTTAAGATTTGTTGGAAATACTCCTCGGAAGTAGTTTTTTTTTCACTTTAGTCTTTATTGCTTTTATGCATACACAAATATAACAACGGAACATACAACCATATAACCATATAACAATTACAGCACGGAAACAGGCCATCTCGGCCCTTCTAGTCCGTGCCGAACACTTATTCTCCCCTAGTCCCATCTACCTGCACTCAGACCATAACCCTCCATTCCTTTCCCGTCCATATAACTATCCAATTTATTTTGAAATGATAAAATTGAACCTGCCTCCACCACCTCCACTGGAAGCTCATTCCACACAGCTACCACTCTCTGAGTAAAGAAGTTCCCCCTCATGTTACCCCTAAACTTCTGTCCCTTAATTCTCAAGTCATGTCCTCTGTTTGAATCTTCCCTACTCTCAGTGGGAAAAGCTTATCCACGTCAACTCTGTCTATCCCTCTCATCATTTTAAAGACCTCTATCAAGTCCCCCCTTAACCTTCTGTGCTCCAAAGAATAAAGACCTAACTTGTTCAACCTTTCTCTGTAACTTAGTTGCTGAAACCCAGGCAACATTCTAGTAAAACTCCTCTGTACTCTCTCTATTTTGTTGACATCCTTCCTATAATTACGCGACCAAAATTGTACACCATACTCCAGAATTGGCCTCACCAATGCCTTGTACAATTTTAACATTACATCCAACTTCTATACTCAATGCTCTGAGCACACTAAAGGCCAGCACACCAAAAGCTTTCTTTACCACCTTATCTACATGAGATTCCACCTTCAGGGAACTGTGCACAGTTATTCCTAGATCCCTCTGTTCAACTGCATTCCTCAATTCACTACCATTTACCATGTACGTCCTATTTTGATTTGTCCTGCCAAGATGTAGCACTTCACACTTATAAGCATTAAACTCCATCTGCCATCTTTCAGCCTACTCTTCCAAATGGCCTAAATCTCTCTGTAGACTTTGAAAATCTACTTCATTATCCACAACACCACCTATCTTAGTATCATCTGCACACTTACTAATCCAATTTACCACACCATCCAGATCATTGATGTACATGACAAACATCAGTGGACCCAACACAGATCCCTGAGGCACCCCACTAGTCACTGGCCTCCAACCTGACAAACAGCCATCCACCATTACTCTCTGGCATCTCCCATTCAGCCACTGTTGAATCCATCTTGCTACTCCACCACAACAATGCAGTGAAACATACAACAGTGAAGCGGGGGGTTCAGTTTACAATGAATGATGCAATATACAGAACGATTTCTTATTAAAACATTTTCCAATAACTTACATTATTATCAATAAAATTATACAGCGTTGATATCTTTATTTCTATACCTAATCCATTTTTCCCATTTTCTGTTAAATTCATCTTCTTTCACTCTTAGAGAATATGTCATTTCCCCATGACGAATATTTCCTGTACTATGTCTAGCCATTGTCTAAGTCTGGGTGTGTCCGCTGCAAGCCAGTTTCTTGTATTGGACTTTCTGCCAGCTGTGAGTAGGATTTTAACCAAGTAATAATCTTCCTTCAGCACCACTGTATTTATGTTACCCTGGTATAATATGGAACACCTCTTGGAGACTATCTATATTACTAAAAGTCTGAGCTTGACCGCTTTTGGCCCACTGTGCTGCGATTTCCGAGAGAACGCCACCACCGCCTTCATTTTTGGCCACCTTGCTCAGAGCCCCCCTCCGCCTTCCGGGACCGGAGGATTATTCCCATCGATGAAAAATCAGAGAGATATTAATGTTTTTAAAACAATCACCATTCTCTCTACTGCCCCCGCTGGCGGCAGGGGGAGGGACTATAAAACCCGGAAGTGTAGTCCCTCACTCAGTCTCTGCCAGACCCAGGAAGCGAGAGGGTCATGGCTCTCTGAGCTGCGAATAACACTGAACGCACGTCTACTCCATGGTGAGTCCCTTCGATGCGGCTGTAAAGTGGCTGCTGCCCAATTGTTTGCCTCGCCTTTTGAAAAAGATTGTGTTCACAAAATGAATTTTGGTTGTCAGGTGGCTGCTGCCCAATTGTTTGCCTCGCCTTTAAAAAAAGTTTGTGTTCACAAAATGAATTTTGGTTGTCAGGTGGCTGCTGCCCAATTGTTTGCCTCGCCTTTTTAAAAGGTTTGTGTTCACAAAATGAATTTTGGTTGTCGGTTGGCTGCAGCCAAATTGTTTGCCTTGGCTTGGCTTTTAAAATCGTTGCAACAGTTGGCTGCCAGCCCAAGAATCCATTCGGCCCACAATGTCTATACTAGCCCTCTGGAAACCAGTACCTTCGGCCCGCAACACCCATACTAGCACAACAGAAAGCCCCCCCCCCCCCCACACTGCCAAGCAATATTGGAATTGGTGGAGAGGTGGAATATTGCATTGGTGATGAGTCCTCCCATGTGATGCTGGGACCCACCGGGTCCCACTTAGTCTAGTATTTCCTTCGCTCCATAGATGCTGCTGCACCCGCTGAGTTTCTCCAGCATTTTTGTGTACCTTCGATCTTCCAGCATCTGCAGTTCCTTCTTGAACACTAGTATATCCTAATACCTCCTTTAATTCTGAATTCACTCTGTACCAAAATGGTTCTATTTTTGGGCAACTCCTGAAGATATGTGCATGATTTGCGTCTGTTTGGCCACATTGCCTCCAGCCTGTTTGTTGCCTTAGAATTTGCTTGCTTTTTATGTTAGGTGTAATAAAAAAATAAATAAAAAATTTCCAATTAAATTCTCTCAATTTTTGCGAATTAGTGGATGTCTGTAGTGTTACCCACAAATGATGCCATTCTTCTTCTTCTGAGATTCTGATGTCCATTCCTTTTCCCACTTAAATTTTACATAAAATGTAGTTTTAGCTTGACATTCCATTAAACTATGACAACATTTAGATATAATCCTTGATGTTTTTTGATGATACACATTAACTATCACTTCTATCACTGGATTCTTTTCTTCTAGTGCCTCCTTTTTTTTCTTATTTATTGTAATAATCTCTCAGTTGGAGGTATCTAAACAAGTCTTGGTTCCGAAGTGCAAATCTATCCTTCAAATCTTGAAAACTTCTGAGGTCTCCATTTTCAATAACAGTACAAAATGCAGTCATTCCTTTCTTCATCCACTCTTTAAATGTTGAGTCAAACATCCCTGGTTTAAATTAATTATCTAAAGCTATCCGCCTTAAACCTTTTTCTCCTTTATTCAGTTTAAGTTGTCTGGCAAGAGTGAACCAGGTTTCTAAAGTAAATATCGTTACTGGATCGATTATACTCCTGATATGTCCAGGATTTCTCCCAAGAGTGTTTGGATGTGGAAGCCAGGGATATATGTCTTAATCTCTTTCCACCCAACTATATAGCTGTCCTCACACCAATTAATTAGTGGTCGAAGTTGGGCTGCATAGAAATATATCCTAAAATTTGGAAGTGCCATTCCACCTTTGTCCTTTGGCAACTGGAGTGTAGTGTATCGAACTCTGGCCTTCTTTTCAACCCAAATAAATCTAGATATTAATTTATCCCATTCTGTGAATTGTTTTAATGGTATCTCTATTGGCAGAGATTGAAACAAGTACAACAGCCTTGGAAAAATATTCATTTTCACCACATTTATCTTACTACTAAACTCCATTGGGTAGGTGGACCATCTTTCTATATCCTTTCTTATGTTTTGGTTGATGTGATTATAATTGACCCCCTACAACATTGATATATGTTTTGTTATATGTACCCCTAGGTATTTGATTGACTTTGAATCCCATTTAATATCAGCAGCTGCAGACGAGAACGCCCCACCACCCAGATGATCACCTTCGTGAAGCCCGGAGTGCAGCTGCCAAGAACCACAGCAGCCAGGAATCAGTCAGGAATCCTGGCAACTGCGCAGGACTGGCAGCTTTCCGTAGACCTGGTGAAACAGCTGAAGTTTCCACAGCACATTGCCATGACCACCCTGAGGCCAGATATCCTCCTGGTCTCAGAGGCGACCAAAAACATCGTCTTGTTGGAACTGACAGTGCCGTGGGAGGACCGTCTGGAGGAGGCCCACGAGAGGAAGATGGCCAAGTATGAAGAGCTGGTCATAGACTGCCGTAAGCAGGGCTGGAAGGCAAGGTGTATGCCCATCGAGGTTGGCTGCAGAGGTTTTGCAGGGCAATCGCTCTACAAAGCCTTGAATGCACTGGGCATCAACGGAGTGGCAAGGAGAAGGGCCATCAAGAACACCACAGAGGCAGCGGAGAAGGCATCAAGATGGCTCTGGATCAGGAGAGGAGGTCCATGGGGAGCAGCGATTGCCACCTGAACACAAGTCGTGGTCTGATCAACCACGGCTGGGTCGCCTGGGTGAGGGTGTCTGATGTTGAAAGACCCGAAACACCCAATGACCCTAGGTTACATCACTGATGATGTGTTCAGGAGCATCTATTGATGTATTTGTATCAATCAATACTTCTGTTTGATTTCTTCTGGAGGAGCACAATAAAATAGGAGGGTTTGAGTTTTTGAAATATTCACTTTATATCCTGCATAAAAATTAAATTTCTCTATCATCCCCATCATCCTTGGAAAGGAGGTGTTTACTTCCGTGAGATACATCATTACGTCATCTGCAAAAAGGCCAATTTTATGTTCTCTGTCTCTTATAGTTACTCCCCTCAGTTCCCTATCTTGACAAATTGCTTGAGCCAATGGTTCAATATATACTGTATAGCAAACAGGGTAGGGCTAAGACAACATCCCTGTCTCGTTCCTCTTCCCAACACTAATCTCTCAGTTAAGGACCCATTCACCTTTACTCTTGCAGTAGATTGCTGGTAAATTGCTTTAATAACTTGAATTGAATCTTCAGTAAAGCCAAATCTTTCTAGTGTTTGATATAAGAATTCCCAATTAACCCTATCAAAAGCCTTTTCCGCATCTAGGCTTATCAGGACAGCGTGCGTACTTTCCTGTTGAATGTTGGGTATTTTATGTAGGGTTCTTCTAATACTGTCCTGTGTTTGTCTGCCTATTATAAAACCAGTCTGGTCTTCATCAATTAAATCTGGCATGAACATTTCAAATCGTTTGGAGATAATTGAAGAATTTAATTTATGGTCCACATTCAGAATTGATACTGGTCTGTAGTTGGTACAATTTTCCTTGTCTTTGTTCTCTTTGGGGATTAATATTATAATTGCCTCTTTCCATGATGGGGGTGTCTTGCGTACTTTGATAATCCAGTTAAAGGTTCTCAGAAGAAGTGGGTTCAGCTCATTCCAAAATATTTTACACCATTCTATAGGGAAACCGTCACTGCCTGGGGCCTTGTTTGTTTTCATCCTCCCAATTGTCTTCTCTATCTCCTCCAGTGACATTTCTGCTGTGATCATTGTATTATGCGTCTCTCCAATACAGGGCAGATCTATTGTTCTATATGTTCTTAAAAAAAGTCCTCATTGATTCCCCATCTACTGTAGAGGTTTGTGTATATAATTCTTTATAATATTCCTGGAAGATATATTCTATATCTTTTGGATCACTCTTCAATTTCTGTGTACAGGGGTCCTTAATTTTGTGTATGGTGTTGTCAGCCTGTTGTTTGCGTCAAAGTTCCTATAGCGAGCAAGATAGTCCACTCGACGAAAAATACGTAGTACGGTCATGGGCAGATTCATGGGTAATTTTAGGCCCCATTTCCGTAACCGCCTTCCGTCTCCGCACCAAAGATCCCGTAGGATACTAGTGCGGAGACTGAAGCCGGTTACGGAAACATCCTCGTAAAAATAAAAGTTATTTGGTAAAATTCTTCTCATTTTCAGAATTTAAATTTATTAACACAAACTGTTCCCCCGCAACGTTGATTACACTGCGAGTCGGATCGGGTCCGGTTACGGAAATGGATGAAAAAAAGGCCCACGTTCCGTTCCATTGCGTACTACACAAGAGCCCATTGCATTTAGCAGGAGTGGTCTATCTTGCTCCGCTCTTTGGCTCTTTGGTTTGTGTAGCCTTCGGGCAAGTATTTTAGTGGATTTAGGGCCTAGCTCATAATGTGCCTGTTTTACAAATCTTGCTTTTTTCTCCACCTCCTGACCCAATATTCCATCCATTTGTCCCCTCAAACTACTGACCGAGGATATATACTGCTGACCAGTGTGGCTGAAAACTGAAATACTGCCTCGTATGGGGGTAACTGATAACAAATACTGCAGACTCGTGTGGGTATGAGCGAAACTTGCAATCCTTGGACTAACCACCGAACAGACTATGCCTGGGATAAGCAAAGTACAGAACAACATTGACCAGACTGATGTACATAGATCACTGCTCCGCCGAAGATAAGATAACAGTCACTGAAACGGATGTTGCTTCTTGGAAATACTCCTCGGCAGTTGTGTCTGGAAGAATAACTAAGGCATTTACTTGACTTGAATTGTATATAAGAAATTGTAAAACACTGTATCTTTGAGTGGCTGCTTGGGGAGCACTGAGTATATAGGTATACTCTCTGTACTAGTCCCCGCCACTCCAGTCATGACGAAAATTGGCATGGTTTACCTTTAACCCTTTGTGTTATTGTCTGCATTAAAAAGTGAACTTTATCACAGAGACGTACAGGTTTGTAGGTTAATTGGCTCGGTATAGTTGTAAATTGTCCCCAATGTGTGTAGGTGTCTCTGTTTGGTGCGGACTCAGTGGGCCGAATGGCCTGTTTCCGCGCTGTATCTCTAAACTAAATTAAACTAAACTAAACAAGTTGGTGAGGCTGCACCTGATGTATTGTTTCGGAAGGAACTGTAGATGCAGGTTAAACCGAAGATAGACACTAAGTGCTGGAATAACTCAGCGGGGCAGGCAGCATCTCTGGAGAAAAGGAATGGGTGACGTTTCATTGTGAAGAAGGGTCTCAACCTGAAAAGTCACGCATTCCTTCTCTCCAGAAATGCTGCCTGTCCCGCTGAGTTACACCAGCGCTTTGTGTCTGTCCAGAGGTATTGTGTTCAGCTTTCATCTCCCAGTGGCAGGAAGGATGTCTTTAAGCTGAAAAGAGTGAAGGGAAGATTTACGAGGATGTTGCAAGGGCTGAAAGGCATGGACTATGGGGAGAGATTGGCTGGGACTTTATTCAGTGGAGCGCAGGAGGATGAGGGGTGATCTTGTAGAAGTGGACAAGTTCATGATGGAGGTGGAATGAGAGTTGTGGCTTCAGGAGAGCTCTGCATGTGACCCGGTGTGGTGATCCAGAGGAGAAAGACTGATGATGTAACAGTGGAGTCCCCAACAACACACCCTGGCAGCAGTAGATACAGTAGCATGGCTTTAGGGGCATCAACCCACACCTGACCAATGTTAATACAAGGAACTGCAGATGCTGGTTTACAAAAAAAGGACGCAAAAAGCTGGAGTAACTCAGGCACTTTGTGTCTGTCCTGAAGTATTGTGTTTAGTTTTGGTCATCCTGCTCCAGGAAGGATGTCTTTCAGCTGACAAGGGTGAAGATTTACGAGAATATTGCCAGGGCTGAATGGGCATGGACTATGGGGAGAGGTTGGACCAGGCTAGGACCTTGTTCCATAGGGTGCAGGAGGGACTGTCATATACTGAGAGAATGAAGCAGCTGGGCTTGTACACTCTGGAGTTTAGCAGGATGAGGGGATCTGATTGAAACACATAAGATTGTTAAGGGCTTGGACACACTAGAGGCAGGAAACATGATCCCGATGTTGGGGGAGTCCAGAATCAGGGGCCACAGTTTAAAAATAAGGAGTAAGCCATTTAGAACGGAGACGAGGAAACACTTTTTCTCACAGAGAGTGGTGAGTCTGTGGAATTCTCTGCCTAAGAGGGCGGTGGAGGCAGGTTCTCTGGATGCTTTCGAGAGAGAGCTAGATAGGGCTCTTAAAAATAGTGGAGTCAGGGGATATGGGGAGAAGGCAGGAACGGGGTACTGATTGGGGATTATCAGCCATGATCACATTGAATGGTGGTGCTGGCTCGAAGGGCCAAATGGCCTACTCCTGCACCTATTGTCTATTGTCTATTGTCTATTGATGACGGGCACTGCTGAATTACTCCAGCGCTTTGTGTCTTCACTTGACCGATATTTTTAGAGAGAGTTTTAATTGTAGAGATACAGCATGGAACAGTTCCATCGGCCCATGGAGTCTGCACCAACCATTGATCACACGTTCACACTAGTTCTATGATATCTCTATTTCGCAACCACTCCCTACACACAAGACAATTTACAGAGCTAGTTGTCCTACAAACCCGCACGTCTTTGGGGTGTGGGAGGAAACTGGAGCACCCGGAGGAAACCCACGTGGTCACAGGGAGAACATGCAAACTCCGTACACACAGAACTCGTAGTCAGGATCGAACCTGTGTCTTTGTCTCTATAAGGCAGCAATCTCTACCGCTGCACCACTATGCCGTCCCAATCGTTAAATAAGTTTAAAAATTCCAAATATAAACCATATTCAGAATAGAAATTAAGTTCAAAATAAAAACTGCGCGAAAACCTTCCTACATTCTCAGTGTCTATTGTCAGTAATGTTCACACATGGCTTTCAACAAAGCAGACACAAAATGTTGGCGTAACTCAGCGCAGGGGCGGAAAACCCGGGGGGGCCAGAGGGGACACGTGTCCCCCCCATGTTTTGAGAGGTGGGGGACATCCACCCCAAGTTTTTGTGATCCCAATTTTAATATCTCCGCATTCCGCGAGGCAGTGGGGGTGGGACTGATGACCGAAGGCGCGATGATTAGAGGAGGGAGACGTGGCACAGACCTGCGCCTCATCCGCAGGCAGGATCGATCCCAGCCGGGTCTCCGGCGCTGTCCCAAGTGCCCCCCCCCCCCCACGGGTGGCCAGAGCAGACAGACGCGAGCTGTGCCTTCAGGCCCACGGCCAGCGCAGTGAAACAGCACTAAACCCAGCTCAACTCTGCCTGTCCCGCCAGGTTAACCTGCCTGGACTTGCGGGGAATATGGCCAGCGTGGAGAAGCAGCGCTGATATCCCATCAGTCCAGACAGGGCTGTAGTTATCCCGGTGAGACAGGCAGAGTTGAGCTGCATTTGGTGCTCGATTGAGCCTCCGAAGCCTCGCGCGTGTGTGTGTGAGTGTGCGCATGCGCGCGTGGCTGCCAAAATATTTTGTCCCCGTCCCCTCCATGTTTTGATAGCGAGTTCCGCTCTTGACTCAGCGGGACAGGCAGCATCTCTGGAGAGAAGGAATGGGTGACATTTCGGGTCGGGACCCCTGTTCAGACTGAACAAGGGGTCAAGGAAAGAGCGTTCACGTCGTGGCCCTGTTTCCACCAATCTTTCCACCACCACCACGCACAAGAAGCACAAGAAGCGACAAGACAGACACCATTGTATGCAGATGCCAAGCAGTGTGTTCAGCTCTGGTTGAACAGCTACAAATCTTGTGTGTGGACTCGATAAGAAGAAGACTGAACAAAGCACCCTTGCCTCTCATGTGGCCCCTGCAGTGATATCCCTTCCCTTGTTTGAGGGGTGTCCCCATTGGACTCTGCCCCTCAATGTCCAGCAAAGACCCTTGCATTCCCTCTCTCTCCATCCCCCCCGCCCCACATTAGTCATCCTGCCAGTTCCACTGTTCGTATCCCATCGTTATCACCTCCTCCACAGCCAACAATGGACCATTGTGGGCTCCTAGTTCATCATTGCGGGCTCCAATTTGTTCTGTGCCCTTTTCATACTAGTTTGCCTCTCCCTAAACTCTGAAGACGGGTCTTGACTCCGAAACGTCGCCTGTTCCTTTATCTCCAGAGATGCTGCCTGACCAGCTGAGTTACTCCAATTCTTTGCGTCTACCTTCAGTGTAAACCTGGCAGATGTCGTTCAATACAACCAGATGTCATACCATGCATGTCTCACACAAGATCAAACCATTTTTATCAGAATACAACACGGGTAGCCGTACATTGCTTGCTGTCGACCATCACCCATATCTCGGAGTCGAATTAAGCAAAGATTTAAGTTGGGCGACACATGCTCAAGTGTCTAGCAAAGCAAATAGAACTCTTGGCCTTCTCAAGAGAAATGTTCACGCATGTAGTACATCCGCCAAAGAGAATGCCTACAAGTCCTTGGTCAAACCCAAATTGGAGTATTGTGGACAGAGCCGGATTTAGATGAAGAGAGGCCCTAAGCTATTTCACTTGTGAGGCCCTCCCATCCCAATCCCCCGCCCTCATGACTAGAGGACCATGACTACCCGACAGTGACAGTGTGACATTTTTAGATCCTGCTGTATGTTGTCATTAAACAATTGGTTTTAAAATACATATTGGATCCACCGCGGAGCGGGCGATGCCTTACCTGGATCGCCGTTTGAAGCTCTGAAGTGTTGGGCCTGCTGCTTCAACATCATGGTGCTGTGCTTTGCGGAGCTCCCAGCCTCGGGCAGCACTGACTTCAACATCGCGGAGCCCTGGGAACCCTTTGCCGAGGGCCGCCAGCGTGAATCTCCACCCAGCTCAGCCTGTGGAATTCGGGAGCCGCGATCTCCGGTAGGAAGTACAAGACGCTGAGAATGTTCTTCCGTTCCGACGTCGGATGCTGACCCCCAAATTTCAGTGTACCAATGGCCATGATGGGGGGTTCAAGAGGAGGGGGTCCGTTGGAGACGGGAAAAGAGATCATCAATGGGGCGAGGACTCCTTCCCATGGAAGAACGGTGTGAGGCGGAGGCGACGGAAGAAGAGCTCCAAGTCGTGGTGGGCGCGGAACTCATTGAGGTGGGGATGGAGGGGGACAAAGGTGAGGCCTCTGCTGAGGACAGACCATTCAGTATCTGAGAGGGGGAGGTCAGGGGGGATGGTGAACACACGGCAATGATGGGGGTGCCGGAGGAAGGCAGGTGGGTGAACTGAGGCCAGGGCTGGTGGGGGGGGGGGGGGGGGGGGGGGTGGTGGGTGGTCAGGGGGTAGGGGGGTATGAGGACTATAGTGTGGGTGTGGAAGAGCTGGGGTCACATGGTTTGAGGGGAATGGGGAAGACCCAGTGGAACAGCCACTGAGGTTACCAGGGCGGGGGCTACTAGCACTAGGATCCAGCGCAGTCAAACCCAGGGGAGTGGGAGTTAGCAGCGTGGAGGCTTCAGGCCCGGTGCTGAGTCCAGGCTGCAGGTAATGCAATGGCTGCGGGCTGCTGGAGGGTGGGGGAGTGGAGTCTGGGTCAGCGGGCAAAGAGTAGGAGGTTCCGGTGGGCGGATGGTCGGTGGGGCGGCGAGGTTCGACGGGTCCGGTGAGTAGGACCTAAGCTTAAGCTTGTCGACCTTATACGTAAATCCGGCCCTGATTGTGGAGCCGTATGGGATCCTTTCACCACAAGATCACCCTGGAGAAAGTACAACGTCGAGCAGCCCGCTTTGTATGTCATGACTACAAGCACAAATCAAGCGTGAACAATATAGTGACTTCCCTCGGATGGGATACCCTAGATCTCCGCAGAATCAGGCTAAGACTTATTGCAATTTACAAGGAGATTCACAAAATCACACCATCAAATCTCCCGTCATCCCAGAGCACCAACTGCCATGAAACAAGACAAAATAACGGTCCCTACATCATCAACTGGCTCAATGTCAATAAACTGTGCTATCAATATTCCCTTCACACAAGGATGATACGGGACTGGAATACGTTACCACCCGCTCTGTCGAGGGTAGTGGGGGGAGCAGAGAGGATCATTGGCTGACAAGAACTGTTCCAGAGCAGCTGCCTGAAAAAAAGCGCTGAGCATTGCAAAGGACACACTGAGCCCCGTTCACACACACCTGGATCTCCTGCCATCAGGAGATCTTATACCAATGTAAAGCACTTTGGCCAACGAGAGTTGCTTTGTAAATGTGCTATATAAATAAAAAGTGACTTGACTTGACAGCAACTAGCTGAGAAGTTTTGCGAGAAGCAGCGAGTCGAAGTTCTTGGGTTTGAGACCATCACGTGTCTTTATTCCCCCCGTCCCTCCCTCCCTCGCTCTCCCTGCAGCTCATGAGCCTCGGGACACATAGGCGAACAAAAGGTAAAGAAAGACGAAGATTCTTCGAAAAAAGAATCTCCAAACCCTGTTGCGTGCGTGTGTGTGTGAGCGGGGACGTATCACCCAGGCGGTGAGTGATTTGCAGCGGCGCTGGTCAGTTTCAATGTGAGATTTCACTGGGAGAAAAGTTGGGGCGATGTGTTGCAAACTTTCTGAGTACAACTCGGCGGCTTTGTACCAAGTCGGCCGCCAGCGCCGAGCTCTCTCCCAGAGCGGTTGTCCCCCTCCCTTTGTATAGATTCCAACCCATCTCCGTCCCCCTCGTCAATGTGAAAAATATGTTTGAGGAACATTTTATTTTACCACACACTGCGGCGCTTAGATTGCTTCCAACCGCGTAACTTTCCCCCGTCTCCAGCTGTTTGTTTTATTTCCCCTCCAGGGAGTTTGGATTTTTTGTGAGTGAATGTGTGTGTGATTTTTCTTCCTTTCACGCAGTTAGTGTTTTTGAAAGTCTGCACTGCACCTTTCTCTTGCAGGATCTAACCCGGGTCTCCGGCACGGTAAAGGCAGCAACTCTACCGCTGCGCCACAGTGCCACCCCTATAAGCAGAAGTGAGAGTGGGAGTTCCAATAAGTTACTCCAGCTATTTGTGTCTTATCTTGTCGAAACCAGCATTTGCAGTTCCTTCCTACACATTCACCGAAGCCTCGTTTAAACCAAAGATAGACACAAAAAGCTGGAGGAAGTCAGGCAGCATCTCAGGAGCGAAAGAATGGGTGACGTGTCGGGTTTAGACCCTTCTTCGGACTGGCTTGAGTTGGGTTGTGACGCAGGCTTCAACGTTGTACATGAGCTGGAGGCTGTGGTGAGTGGAAACCAGGAGTGCAGCCAAGATTGCTGCGTTAGTCACATCTGGAGCAGGCAGGCAGGCAGACACGGATGACAGCTTACATTCCTGGCCTCTGTCACATCACTGGCAGTGGGTAAGGACATAACACTGAACTGTGAACTGGGTGACGTCAAGTATTTACATTTGGATTCATTCCTGTAAGTGTTGGAGATGTGGTCATTAGTCTCCTGCGGAATGTGCTTGTGTCCAGAGATGACCACAGGTTGAATCTGGTGGGGTTGTGGCTAAGAGGGCGGGTGTGTGTGCGCGTGTCTGTGTGTGTATGTGCGAGTCTGTGTGTGTGTGTGTGTGTGTGTGTGTGTGTGTGCGAGTCTGTGTGCGTGTGTCTGTATGTGCGAGTCTGTGCGTGTGTCTGTGTGTGTGTCTGTGTGTGTGTCTGTGTGTGTGTGTGTGCGTGTGTCTGTATGTGTGTGTCCGTGTGTGTGTGTGCGAGTCTGTGTGTGTGTGTGCGTGTGTGTGTGCGAGTCTGTGTGTGTGTGTGTGCGAGTCTGTGTGTGTGTGTGCGTGTGTGCGAGTGTGTGTGTGTGTGCGTGTGTCTGTGTGTGTGTGCGTGTGTCTGTGTGTGTGTGTGCGAGTGTGTGTGTGCGTGTGTGTGTGCGTGTGTCTGTGTGTGTGTGTGCGAGTGTGTGTGTGTGTGTGCGTGTGTGTGCGTGTGTGCGTGTGTGTGCGTGTGTCTGTGTGTGTGTGTGCGTGTGTCTGTGTGTGTGTGTGCGAGTGTGTGTGTGTGTGCGTGTGTGTGTGTGCGCGTGTTTCTGTGTGTGAGTGCGAGTCTGTGTGTGTGTGTGCGTGTGTCTGTGTGTGTGTGTGCGAGTGTGTGTGTGTGTGCGCGTGTGTCTGTGTGTGAGTGCGAGTCTGTGTGTGTGTGTGCGTGTGTGTGTGTGTGCGTGTGTCTGTGTGTGTGTGTGTGTGTGCGTGTGTCTGTGTGTGTGTGCGAGTCTGTGTGTATGTGTGTGCGTGTGCGCGGGGGTGTGGGCGCTTGAGTCAACGTCTGCGCGGGTGTGAGTGTGTATAGGGTGATTTCACGAAAGGTCACTGGAGCATAGATCCTCACCCACGTGACCGCAAAATCCAACTGGGGTACAAGCGTCACTTCCGGTCCATGTTATTGATGCTGAAAACGCGCACTTTCACACCCGTTAAAAACCGCGAAAACGGCCCATTTTTGAGCTGTAAATAACTGTGCCAGTCGGGGTGACCGTGAGGCACAGTTATCTTACTTTACAGTCCAGAACATAGATAAAAACGAAGGTAAATACAAGAGTGAACTGAAGGGGCAACAACAGCGGAAGTGGTTAGCGGACATTTGCCGTGGAGATATAAAGATCGAAAATATCGGGAATTATCGCGTTTGCTCGCTGCAACGGAATTGACGCTTGTACCTCAGTTGGATTTTGCGGTCACGTGGGTAGGGATCTATGCTCCAGTGACCTTTCGTGACCCTATACACGTGCTTAAGTGTGTGTGCGCTTGTCTGTACGCACTAACCCCTTGAGTGGTCCTGACCTTCCATCTACCTCATAAGACTATCTTTAATATGACTTTCATTGCACTGTATTGTGTACTAAAGATTGTTCCCTGCATACTGTACAATGTGGATGGTTTGATTGTAAACATGTATAGCCTTTTAGCTGACTGGATAGCATGCAATAAAAATGCTTTTCACTGTACCTCGGTACACGTGACTAATAAACTAAACCAAACTACACTAGCAGTGAGGCCTCCTGCCAGCAGCTTAGTCAAGAGCACGGTGGCGCAGCGGTAGAGTTGCTGCCTTACAGCGTCTGAGTCCCGGGTTCGATCCTGACTATGGGTGCTGTCTGTACGGAGTTTGTACGTTCACCCCGTGACCCCCTGGATTTTCTCCGGTTTCCTCCCACACTCCAAAGACGTGTAGGATTGTAGATTAATTGGCTTTGGTAAAGATCGTGAATTGCTCCTCGTGTTAGGATGGCTCTAACATTCAGGGTGATCGCTGGTTCGGCACGGACTCGATGGGCCGATGGGCAGGTTCCACGCGGTATCTCTAAACTAATCTAAACTGAAAGTGTAGGAAGGGACTGCAGATGCAGGTTTACACCGAAGATAGACACAAAATGCTGGAGTAACGGGAGCATCAATGGGTGATGTGTTGGCAGCATCAATGGGTGATGTGTTGGGTCGAGACACCTCTTCAGACTGAAGATAGACACAAAAAGCTGGAGTCACTCAGCGGGACAGACAGCGTATCTGAAGAGAAGGAATGGATGACGTTTTGGATCGAGCCCCTTCTTCAGACTGGTTAAGGGCCAATCCCACGAGCTTGCGACAGCATGCGGCAAGCGCGACCTAACGTGGTCGCTTGAGCCGTACGGCCTCGCGGGGCCAGTCCCACTTCGATCGCCGGAGCCGAATGGAGTTGTGCGGAGCTGGTCCCAACATCGCGCGGGGCTCCGAAAAACTGACGCTGTCCAAAAATTCCGCGCGGGAATGGCCTGCCGGCCCGCAGCCGCCTTGAGGCCGTACGCACCGCCTCGACGGGCGTGCGCAGCGTCTCTCGCCACCATACGCAGCGTCTTGACGTCGTACGTCACGCGCGAACTTCCTACGGACTTCGTTCGAACTTCATGTCAACTCGTACGGGATCACTCGACCTCCGCGTGGCCCCCGCAACCGGTTTGGTCACGCTCGTCGCATGCAGTCGCATGCTGGTGGGACCGGCCCTAAATGGATAAGGGGAAGGGGAGATATAGCCAATGATGTGGAGAGACTGGACCAGACTAAACCAAAGCTTCATTGCATCTGTCGGGGAGTAGGGCTGGATCTGGGGTAGGGGGTGAATGTTCGCACTAACAGATGTGTTTGTCTTCTTTTGCAGCGGGTCCGTTTCCAGCTGAGAGATTCAGACAGTGACGGAGCAAGCCGATGGGACGGGCGCCCAGGTGGTGATAGGACAGGCTGTGGGCGAGCATACGTGGTAGTGGAATGAACAGCTGCGTTGACCTGGTGTGCTGGGCTCTGCTTGGCCTTCTCTCCCTCTCCACCGCACGGCCTGCTCTGACACTTCCAGAGCAAGGTAGGAACACCCTCACTCTTGCTGGGAGGGGGGGGGGGGGGGGGGGGGGGTAGCGGATGCTCTTGGGACTTAATGGGAGAAGTGGCAAGAAACATAGGTGCAGGAGTAAGCCATTTGGCCCTTCGAGCCAGCACCGCCATACAATATCAACATGGCTGATCATCCAAAATTAGAACAGGTTCACAATCTCTTATCCGAAAACCTTGGGACCAGACACTTTTCGGATTTCGGAATTTTTCGGATTTCGGAATGGAAGATTTTTAGCATAGATTTTAACGTTTAACGGGTGGCTCAGTGGTAGAGTGCTCGGCTCGTGGCCGCAAGGTCGCGAGTTTGCGCCTCGATCCCGGCAGTTAAAAATGTTCGGTTTTCGGAGCTTTTCGGTTTTCGGAATTTCGGATAAAAGATTGTGAACCTGTACCCCGTTCCTGATTTCTCCCCACATCCCTTGATTCCTTTAGCTCTAAGAGCTAGATCTAACTCTCTCTTGAAAACATCCAGTGAATTGGCCTCCGCTGCCTTCTGTGGCAGAGAATTCCGCAGATTCACAACTCGCCGTGTGAAAACGTTTTTCATCATCTCAGTCCTAAATGGCCGACCCCTTATTCTAAAACTGTGACCCCTGGTTCTGGACTCCCCCAACATCGGAAAGGTTTTTCCTGCATCTAGCCTGTTCAATCCCTTTAAGAATTTTATATGTTTCGATAAGATCCCCTCTCATCAGATTCAGATTCAGATTCAATCTTTATTGTCATTGTGCAGTGTACAGAGACAACAAAATGCAGTTAGCATCTCACCCAGAAGAGCGAACATAGAATAATGAGCAATAAATATATATACGTACATACAGTAGTAGTAGTGCAATTCTAGTGAATACGTCCAGTCGACCCATTCTTTCATCATATGTCAGTCCCGCCATCCCAGGAATTAACCCGGTGAACCTACGTTGCTCTCTCTCAATAGCAAGAATGTACTTCCTCAAATTAGGAGACCAAAGCTGCACACAATACTCCTGGTGCGGTCTCACCGGGGCCCTGTACAACTAGGACGGAACGGCAGATGCAGGTTTAAATTGAAGATAGACACAAAATGCTGGAGTAACTCAGCGGGACAGGCAGCATCTCTGGAGAGAAGGACTGGCCGATGTTTTGGGTCGACTCTTCTTCAGACTTTAGAATATTGAGTTCAGTCCCGGGCACCGTGTTACAGGACAGATGTTGCCATGCTGGAGCGGGCGCAGATCGTGCAGAGAGGGTGGCACGGTGGTGCAGCTGTGGAGTTGCTGCTTCACAGCGCCAGAGACCCGGGTTGATTCATGACCACGGGTGCTTGCCTGTATGGAGTTTGTATGCGGTCACGTGGGTTTTCTCCTGGTGCTCAGGTCTTGTCACACACTACAGATGTCTGTAGGTTAATTGGCTTCGGACAGCACCCGGCGTCAGGACCGGAACGGAGTCTCTGGCGCTGTGAGGCGGCAAATCTACCGCTGTGCCACCGTGCAGCTCGCAAATGTATCCTGCAGATATTATTCACTTGTCGGTCCTGACTTTGTGAAATTGAGGCTTTGGGCCTACTGCAGAGACTATGAAGCTTTTTAAGGAATAAGATGTCATCTAAAACACATACATAAGCAGGGTTTGTGTGTTGTGTGCAGCATGGCGAGTGTGAATTGTAGTCGGAAGTATCGACAGTCGCCGCTGCCTCTGTGTATCTTGTGTAGTCTAGAGGTCGATGATTTGGCCCCTCTGTCCAACGCACTCTCAGTCTGTGACGCGGGAGCAAACACGTCGACCGCACTGCGGGCAGAATCACGTTGCAGCCCCTCCTTCGTGTTCTGACCGCGTCCAAGATGGCGTCAAACACAGACGACTATTCGCCCGTGAGCCACAGAAGCAGATCTCCACTCACATATTACAATCGCCCCACACTCTGAAATATCTCCTTGGTGACCCCCACAGACCATCCTTGATCCAACTTTGTAGGAAGGAACTGCAGATGCTGGTTTAACCGAAGATAGACGCAAAAAGCTGGAGTATCTCGGGCAGCATCTCTGGAGAGAAGCAATGGGTGTCGTTTCGGGCCTGAAGTAGGGTCTCGACCAGAAACATCATCCATTCCTTATCTCCAGAGATGCAGCCGGTTTTTACAGCGTCTCAAGGTTTTAGTCCTCAATGGTCACTTTAAATGATGGCCGTGGATCAGAAGGTAATCGATATGCACCCACGAGACATTCAATGCCGTCATATGATGAATCTTCCAAAAACAGTCTCTTGATTAATAGTTTCTTCATTGTAGTGGTACAAACAGTAAGATAATTCATAAAAGCTTCTCCTTGTATAAGTACATTTCAATCACACTCTTGGTCAAGCTTGTGCATGGTCGAGAACAATGTCTCTCCCCCGATCTTCATCAAACTAAACTAAACTCCTAGGGAGTCTGCGCCAGAATTCCAGCTGCAACCACGCCCCAGACCCGGGTTCGATCCTGACTATGTGTGCTGTCTGTGCGGAGTTTGCATGTTCTCCCCACGACCAGCGTGGGCTTTCTCCGGGATTTCCGGTTTCCTCCCACTCGCCATAAACATCCAGGTTTGTAGTTTAATTGGCTTTTCTAAAATTGTAAATGATCATTAGTGTGTGTAGGATAGAGTGAGGGTGTGAGGATCGCTGGACGGCCCGGACTTGATGGGCCGAAGGGCCTGCTTCCATGCTGTCTCTCTAAGCTAAAGTAAACATATGTAGGAAGGAACTGCAGATGCTGGTTTACACCAAAGATAGGCACAAAAAGCTGTACACAAAATGTTGAAGTAACTCAGCGGGACAGGCGGCATCTCTGGAGGGAGGTAATGGGCGACATTTCGGGTCGAGACCCTTCTTCAGACTGGAGTAAAGTTTGAGTATGGGCAGCATCTCTGGAGAAAAGGAATAGGTGACGTTTTGAGTCTGGACCTGTCTTCAGACAAATGGTTTATTTATGTGTAGGAAGGAACTGCAGATGTTGGTTTAAACCAAAGATGGGCACAAAAAGCTGGAGTAACTCAGCGGGTCAGACAGCTTCTCTGGAGAACGGTCCCAACTCGGAACCTCACCTATCCCTTTTTCCCATAGTTGCTATCTGGCCGCTGAATTACTCCGGCATTTTGTGTCTATCTTCGGTTTGAACCAACCTGTGCAGTTCCTTCCTGCACATAAATAAATGAAGAAGAGTCTGAATAAGAGTCCAGACTGAGTCACTCTGACATTTAGTGTCTATGTGCTGCCTGTTCCTATTACTGATAGAACTGGGCCAGTTAGCGTCAGGCTGTTTCCACGGCTGCTGCTTGCACAGCTCCAGGTTCTGCTCAGACCCCTCGCCCTCCCTCTTCCCAAGGTTTTTCCTCTTGGCACCCGCCTCCAACAGGAAATGAAGGCTTAATATTTTTTTTGTGTGTTTGCTGGTCTGGTCTGAATCACTTATCTCAAGACTCCATTCTCTCCTGGGGGCCAGCGTTGGAGGCGCTGCGTGACGGCCTGCATTCATCAAGCCAAGCACACGCGTGACTTACTTGGCAGCCAGCGAAGGAGGCAATTTTAGGGAATCTTTTTTTCCAGCCCTGCTTTACTCCCAGTAGATGTTGGAAAGGCCTGGATAGAGTGGATGTGGAGAGGATGTTTCCACTAGTGGGAGAGTCTAGGACCAGAGGTCACACAGTGCCCTCCATAATGTTTGGGACAAAGACACATCATTTATTTATTTGCCTCTGTCCTCCACAATTTGAGATTTGTAATAGAAAAAATAGAAAAAATATCACGTGGTTAAAGTGCACATTGTCAGATTTTAATAAAGGCCATTTTTTATACATTTTGTATAAACACACACACACACACACACACACACACACACACACACACACACACACACACACACACACAAAAATAAACACACACATATAAACACACACACGCGCACACACATAAACACACACACATATAAACGCACACACACACACATATAAATACACACACGCACACACACACTCACACACACATATAAACACACACACACACGCACGCACACACACACACACATATAAACACACACATATAAACACACACACACAAGCACACACACACATATAAACACACACATATAAACGCACACAGACATAAACACACAGATTCTTGATTAGTACGGGTGTCAGGGGGTGATGTGGAGAAGGCAGGGTTAGGAGAGAGAGAATGGGGTTAGGAGAGAGAGATATATCAGCCATGATTGAATGGAGGAGTAGACTTGATGGGCTGAATGGCCTAATTCTCCTGCTACCACACCTGACCTTGCTCCTTCCTCCTTGCCCTGGTCCTGCAGTGTCGCTGAAGCAGAGGTCGGAGGTGGAGCTGTACTCCACACACCCGGGAGACTCGCTGCAGCTGCGCTGTCGACTGCGTGAGGACATCCAGAGCATCGCGTGGACCAAGGATGGGGTGCAGCTGCCCGCCAACAACCGCACCCGCATCACCGCCGAATACCTGCAGATCACCGACTCGGTGCGCCAGGACTCTGGCCGTTACACCTGTGTGGCCAGCGGCCCGTCCGGCAGCGAGACCTCCCACTTTGCTGTCAACGTCTCCGGTATGTGGGGGCGGGGGAGCTGAGGTGGGAGGGGGCAACAATGAGGATACACCAGTGGGCCTGGTTTAAACCAAAGATAGCCATTAAAATGCTGGAGTAACTCAACGGGACAGGCAGCATCTCTGGAGAGAAGGAATGGGTGACGTATTGGGTCGAGACCCTTCTTCCCTGGGGTCTTCAGTTTAGTTTATAGTCACGTGTAACGAGGTACAGTGAAAAGCTTCTTCCTTGCATGCTATCCAGTCAGCGGAAAGGTAATATATGATTACAATCGATCCATTTACAGTGTACAGATACATGAGAAGGGAATAACGTTTAGACGTCACGGTGGCGCAGCGGTAGAGTTGCTGCCTTACAGCGAATGCAGCACCGGAGACCTGAGTTCGATCCCGACTGCGGGTGCAGTCTGTACGGAGTTTGTACGCTCTCACCGTGACCTGCGTGGGTTTCCTCCCGCACTCCAAAGACGTGCAGGTTTGTACGTTAATTGGTTTGGTAAATGTAAAAATTGTCCCTAGTGTGTGTAGGATAGTGTTAATGTGCGGGGATCGCTGGTCAGCGCGGACTCGGTGGGCCGAAGGGCCTGTTTCCGCGCTGAATCTCTAAACTAAACGTTTGGATAAGGGAATAATGTTTAGGGTTTTGGACCAGAGTGGGAGGCTATGCCTGCCATCCCGTAGTGATTAGGTTCTGAAGGCCCAGAGGGTGGACACCATGGGCCTGGGGTCTTGGATCATGGGGATTTGAAACCTGGGGTCTTGGGCACAGCGGTGTTTTTAAGTTTATTTAGAGATACAGCACGGCCCTTCAGCCCACTCGGGTCCGCACCGACCAGCGATCCCGCACACAAATACAACCCTACACACACTCGGGGCAATTTAACATTTACACGAATCCAATTAACCTAGAAACCTGTACGTCTTTGGAGTGTGGGAGGAAACTGGAGAACTGGGGGAAAACCCACGTGGGTCACGGGGAGAAGGTACAAACTCCGTACAGACAAGCACCTGTAGTCAGGATCGAACCTAGGTCCCTGGCGCTGTAAGACACTAGCTCTACCGCTCCGCCCCTTAAGGGGTCTTGGGCCCTGTGATTGGGGTGGTGAGGGCACCTTGGAGGCCCACCATGGGCCTGGGATCTTGGATAAGGGGGGTCTGAACCTGGGGCCCCCTGGTGATGAGGGCCTTGGGCATTGGTGATATTGGTGGTGATGACACATAGGAGGGGCACCAGGATGTCTGAGGTTGGACCATGGTGGATGAGTCTGGGGTCTTGGGAATGGATGATTGGGGCAGTGAGGGGCGAGGGTAACCACCAGAAGCCCTGGGGTCTCGGATCATGCGGGGGGGGGGGGGGGAGGAGGGGGCTGAACCTGGTGTCTTGAGACCCAGTGAGTTGGGTTTTGGGCACTGATGATTCAGTGGCCGTTCAGAATTAAAGAAGAACTGGGGTCTTACACCTGACATATTGACCTCGAATTTCAGGTAGTCCCTGCTTTCTCCCTCCTTCCCCTCCCCCTCCCAGCTCTCCCACAGCCCACTGTCTCCGCCTCTTCCTTTCTTCTTCCCGCTCCCCCCCCCACCCCCTCATCAGTCTGAAGAAGGGTCTCGACCCGAAACGTCACCTGTTCCTTCGCTTCATAGATGCTGCCTCACCCGCTGAGTTAATCCAGCATTTTTGTCTACCTTCTGGTTGGTGGTGGGATGGTTCAGTTGCCTGAGACGGTGGGCGGGGGTGGGGGGGTGGATGAGACGGTGGGCGGGGGTGGGGGGGGGGGGGGGATGAGACGGTGGGCGGTGTTGTGGTCGGGGAGACGGGTACTCTGGGCGAGCTGTGACCCCTCACTCACCTCTTGTCTCTCCGCCAGACGCCGTCTACTCCGTGGAAGAGGATGACGAGGATGAGGATGAGGATGATGACGAGGATGAGGATGAGGATGATGACGAGGGGATCAAGTCGGATGAGAAGAGCAACAAGGAAGCACGTGAGTGCAGATGGGCTGCGGTCAGTCGGCCTCTGCGGAAGCTGTCTGTGCTGAAACTGTCTCTGCAAAGCTGTCTCTACGGAAGCTGAAGATAAGACACAAAAAGCTGGAGTAACGAAATGTTCCTTCTCTCCGGAGATGCTGCCTGTCCCGCTGAGTTACTCCAGCTTTTTATGTCTTATCTTCGTCATCATATATACGTGGCTATCCAAAAGTGTCCTAAACGCCACTATGACATCTGCCACCACCGCCACCCCTGGGAATGTGTTCCAGGCCCCCGCCACCCGTCGAAGTGGGAGGAAACCGGAGCACCCAGAGAGAACCCACGTGGTCACGGGGAGAACGTGCAAACTCCACACAGACAGCACCCAAGGTCAGGATCGAACCCGGGTGTGTGGATCGGTGAGGCAGCACCTCTGCCCGCTGTGCCTGTGCTGCCCATCGGTGAAGTGTTCACCAGTATGGTGTCACGGGATTGTTGGTCTGGGCCGGCTCGGTGGGCCGAAGGGTTTGTTTCCACCCTATATATTTCAAAAGTCTAATGGCCCTGTCCCACAGTACGAGTTTATTCCAAGATCCTCTCCCGAGCTTAAAAAAAATCAAACTCGTGGTAAGCAAGGAGAATGTACGTAGCAGGTACGTCGGTGCTCGGGGACGTCTCTTAGCGGCTCGTAACGCTAACGGTAGGTACTCGGGAAGACTCGCTAACGGCAGGTAAGCACGGGAAGACTCATGAAGATTTTACAACATGTTGAGAAATGTCCACGAGAGCCCCGAGTACCGACGAGTGGCCATTACCGTAAATCTCCGAGTTCGAATCAGCTGCAAACTCGGGAGAGCTTTTGGAATGAACTCGTACCGTGGGACAGGGCTTTAAAGGAGTTTTGATTCCAAGTTTATTTAATCAGTTGTGTTCAATTTTCCCTCACAAAACCTGGTGGGCTTCAAACTCCTCGCAACAGATTGACAATGAATCTCGGCCTGCTGATGAGGTGAATGTAACGTTAGTTTAGTTTAGAGATACAGCGCTGAAACAGGCCCTTCGGCCCACCGAGTCCACGTCGAAGATAGACACAAAGTTCTGGAGTAACTCAGCGGGTCAGGCAAACCCATTCTGATGAAGGGCCTCGACCCAAAACGTCACCTATCCCTTTTCTCCAGAGATGCTGCCTGACCCACTAAGTTACTCCAGCATTTTGTGTCTATCTTTATTGTCCGTTAAACCGATATGGGTACAATGAACCCTTACTGACATCAGCATCAAAGGCACAGTCACAGACATGCCAACTATGCAGACATTATGCACAGAATCTGCATAAATTAGATGTAACTATTCAATTAGATTAGATTATTCCTTTAATAATCCTTTTCAGGAAATTACAGTGCCACGACAGCTTCAAGACACACACAATTCACAATCATTTAGATACAGAAGCAGTTAGACAGGTACAATAGACAATAGGTGCAGGAGTAGGCCATTCGGCCCTTCGAGCCAGCACCGCCATTCAATGTGATCATGGCTGATCATCCCCAATCAGTACCCCGTTCCTGCCTTCTCCCCATATCCCCTGACTCCGCTATCTCTAAGAGCCCTATCTAGCTCTCACTTGAATGTACTCAGGGAACCGGCCTCCACTGCCATCTGAGGCAGAGAATCCCACAGACTCACCACTCTCTGAGTGAAAAAGTGTTTCCTCATCTCTGTTCTAAATGGCTTACTCCTTATTCTTTAAACTGTGGCCCCTGGTTCTGGACTCCCCCATCATCGGGAACGTGTTTCCTGCCTCTGATTTAATGGCGGTGCTGGCTCGAAGGGCCGAATGGCCTGCTCCTGCACCTATTGTCTATTGTCACATACGTACACACAAAAATACAATCAATAATAGTCCAATGATAACAATAATAGTCTGTTGTAGTTCTGAGCTTCTTCGGAGGTTGGAGTGTTTAATCGCCAAATGGCTGTAGGGAGGAAGCTGTTCCTGCACCTGGACCTTACACGGGTTCTTATTGTGACTGGAAGGTGCCAGAAACATGGCGACTGGTGTACGGACAGTGTGGTCGACTGCCTTACACAACAGTACTCCAGTATGGTTGTGCCTAATGTATACAAGCATTGTCACTGAAGTGTAAGCAAACAAGCATTTTCACTGGACTTACTTACAAGTAACAATCGCGTACCATTGAACCATGATACTATCTGATCAGATTGGATAGCAAAGGTTACATGACAATTGGAAACCTAAATCTCTCTCTCATTCTCTCCCCCTCTCTGTCTCGCTCGCACGCTCTCTGTCTGTCTCTCTCCCCCTCATTCACTCTACCTGCACTCTCTCTCGCCCTCTATACCCCTTCCTCCCCTCCCTTTCCACTCTCTCTTCCCTGTCTCTCATCCCACCCTCTCCCCTTTTCTCTTCTCTATCTCTCTATCTCTCTCCCCTCTGTCCCTCCTCCCCTCCCTCTCCCCTCTCTCTTCCCTCTCTCTCCCCTTCTCTCCCCTTCTCTCCCCTCCTCTCCTCTCTCTCGCTCCTCTCTCTCTCCGCTCTCTCCCTCTTGTCTCTCTCCAACCTCTCTCTCTCTCTCTCTCTCTCTCCCTCGTTGCCCCCGTGACCCTCTCCCAGAGCGATCCCCTCACCGGCCCATCCTCCAGGCGGGCCTGCCTGCCAACAAGATGGTGACGGTGGGCAGCGATGTGGAGTTTGTGTGCAAGGTCTACAGCGACCCCCAGCCCCACATCCAGTGGCTCAAGCACGTCATGGTCAATGGCAGCAGGATGGGGCCCGATGGCTCTCCCTACCTCCAAGTGCTGAAGGTACGTCTTTGGCCACCAGCTTTGGGTGTGTGGGTTAGCTGGATGCTGTAACAAGCTGTACGGCCCTATAATACCCCTGGCCATATTGGTTGGTAGATTGGGCCCATTGGCCTTCCCCTGTGCTTCTAAACCAAGAGAGCTCTTGGAATTCAAAGTTCTCCCCAACCCCACAAATACCACCTCACACATCCGAGCACAGTCACGTGTACTTGGCCGGTGGCTGGGCCTTTGCGATTGTCCAGTGTAGGGGGAATAACTGCGGCCTGGAGACCCACAACCTCCAGGGGCAACAGAGGCTGATGGAAGGTGGCAATACAGGTCCACTAGAGGAGCGCTAATCCTGAGGGAAAAGGCACTTGGTTGGTAACGTGGGGTGTACGGGGAATATCTGCGGCCTGGACTCCCACAATATGTTTGACCTGCCCGGCCTGGGCAACAGAGGGTGTTGAAAGGCACCAATGCTGGTCCACTGGTGACCAGCTAATCCTGAGGGAACTCTCCAGGGAAAAACAAGGCAGCTTCTCAAAAGTCCCAAAGAACCAAAGACGTACAGGTTTGTAGGTTAATTGGCTTGATATAAATGTAAAATTCTCCCTAGTATGTGTAGGAATAGTGTAAGTGTGCGGAGATCGCTGGTCAGTGCAGACTCGGTGGGCCGAAGGGCCTGTTTCCAAGCTGTATCTCTAAACTTCTTAGGGCTAAAGGGATCAAGGGATATAGGGAAAAGGCAGGAAGGGGGTACTGATTTTAGATGATCAGCCATGATCATATTGAATGGCGGTGCTGGCTCGAAGGGCCGAATGGCCTTACTCCTGCACCTTTTTGTTTTCTAACTAAGCCGGCAGCTAACCCTCGAGGATTTCATCCGCCCAATTTCTCGGCGAGCCCCTCAAGTGCCATTTGTTGCCTCTCTTCTTCCTTTCAGCCTCTCCCCGACCTCCCCTGCCTTTCCTCCACCTCCCCCTGGCCCGTCCCGTGGATTGTGGCTCCATTTTCTCCATGCGTCCCATCGCTCGCATGCGGAGATGGGCTTGGTCAAAAACCAAAATGGTGGCGGGTTTTAACACGTAACATGAGGACCTGTTTTGCTTCCTAGGGACAGGTGTGGACTCCTGCAGTCCTGGAAGGTCACCTGTCAGCCAGGTGTTGCTTTAAGCCCATGGACCTCCTTAGGAGGTGGGGCGAGTGTGACCAATGACAGTGGTGTCCACCTATGTCTGTCTCTCCACAGTTCTCATCTCGTCTGCTTGTCCCGTTTGCTTCTGTTTTCTCTTCTAGGCGACTAGTGTTGACACAACAGATCAAGAAATGGAGGCTCTCTATTTACGGAATGTTACTTTTGAGGATGCGGGGCAGTATACATGCTTGGCGGGTAATTCTATTGGGATATCCCATCACTCTGCATGGTTGACAGTTCTTCAAGGTACATACTGCTCTCTTTTCTCTTATGATTCACACCTTCCAACAAATGCCCTAAATTCATTCTTTTTTCCAGCCGGTGTGTGGTGGTGGGGGGGGAGGGAGTGGGCGAGAGGGCCAGAAGCCAGAGGGGCGGACCGATCTGACCGCTTTCGGTGCCTTCAGTGCCCGTGAATCTGAGCGGCTCCTCGCTTCAAGAAGCAGCGTGCCAACCCCAGGGCCGGCTAACCCGGAGATGGCCGGCGCAGGTCTGCCAGGCTGCACGGTGCCGGTGCCGGGCCAATGCCCGATGCCTACTGCCTGCTCGACCCTGCTCCAGAGCCGTGCCGGGTTAGCCAGTGTTGGAGTGTGCGCCGATTTTGTTGGAAAGGGAAACATTTTCTTGGGGTTGTTGTGGTTGTGTATTTTTGCATGAATTCTGTGCCAACTTACTGCTTCCCTGCACCGCATACCCAACCCCTTGCGCATGCCCGCTTGATGCCACTTCACTCCTCTGTTGAAGTGACCATCAATGAGTGGCACGTTGGCAAGAGGCTGATAATTGGCAGCAGGGGGTAAGTTGCCATGTTGGGTCAACTGTGGCCCTGGCATGGGTCAACCATGGTCAACTGTGGCCCCGGCATGGGTCAACCATGGTCAAATGTGGCCCTGGCATGGGTCAACCATGGTCAACTGTGGCCCCGGCAATGGGTCAACCATGGTCAAATGTGGCCCTGGCATGGGTCAACCATGGTCAACTGTGGCCCCGGCAATGGGTCAACCATGGTCAAATGTGGCCCTGGCATGGGTCAACCATGGCCTTGGCATGGGTCAACCATGGTAAACTGTGGCCCTGGCATGGGTCAACCATGGTCAACTGTGACCCCGACATGGGTCAACCTTCCTGAATTATCAGCGGCATCTCCACGCACCGCCATACAATATCATCATGGCTGATCATCCAAAATTAAAACAGGTTTACAATCTCTTATCCGAAAACCTTGGGACCAGACACTTTTCGGATTTCGGAATTTTTCGGATTTCGGAATGGAAGATTTTTAGCGTAGATTTTAACGTTTAACGGGTGGTTCAGTGGTAGAGTGCTCGGCTCGTGGCCGCAAGGTCGCGAGTTTGCGCCTCGATCCCGGCAGTTAAAAATGTTCGGTTTTCGGAGCTTTTCGGTTTTCGGAATTTCGGATAAAAGATTGTGAACCTGTACCCCGTTCCTGATTTCTCCCCATATCCCTTGATTCCTTTAGCTCTAAGAGCTAGATCTAACTCTCTCTTGAAAACATCCAGTGAATTGGCCTCCGCTGCCTTCTGTGGCAGAGAATTCCGCAGATTCACAACTCGCCGTGTGAAAAAGTTTTTCATCATCTCAGTCCTAAATGGCCGACCCCTTATTCTAAAACTGTGACCCCTGGTTCTGGACTCCCCCAACATCGGAAAGGTTTTTCCTGCATCTAGCCTGTCCAATCCATTTAAGAATTTTATATGTTTCGATAAGATCCCCTCTCATCAGATTCAGATTCAGATTCAATCTTTATTGTCATTGTGCAGTGTACAGAGACAACAAAATGCAGTTAGCATCTCACCCAGAAGAGCGAACATAGAATAATGAGCAATAAATATATATACGTACATACAGTAGTAGTAGTGCAATTCTAGTGAATACGTCCAGTCGACCCATTCTTTCATCATATGTCAGTCCCGCCATCCCAGGAATTAACCCGGTGAACCTACGTTGCTCTCTCTCAATAGCAAGAATGTACTTCCTCAAATTAGGAGACCAAAGCTGCACACAATACTCCAGGTGCGGTCTCACCGGGGCCCTGTACAACTAGGACGGAACGGCAGATGCAGGTTTAAATTGAAGATAGACACAAAATGCTGGAGTAACTCAGCGGGACAGGCAGCATCTCTGGAGAGAAGGACTGGCCGATGTTTTGGGTCGACTCTTCTTCAGACTTTAGAATATTGAGTTCAGTCCCGGGCACCGTGTTACAGGACAGATGTTGCCATGCTGGAGCGGGCGCAGATCATGCAGAGAGGGTGGCACGGTGGTGCAGCTGTGGAGTTGCTGCTTCACAGCGCCAGAGACCCGGGTTGATTCATGACCACGGGTGCTTGCCTGTATGGAGTTTGTATGCGGTCACGTGGGTTTTCTCCTGGTGCTCAGGTCTTGTCACACACTACAGATGTCTGTAGGTTAATTGGCTTCGGACAGCACCCGGCGTCAGGACCGGTACGGAGTCTCTGGCGCTGTGAGGCGGCAAATCTACCGCTGTGCCACCGTGCAGCTCGCAAATGTATCCTGCAGATATTATTCACTTGTCGGCCCTGACTTTGTGAAATTGAGGCTTTGGGCCTACTGCAGAGACTATGAAGCTTTTTAAGGAATAAGATGTCATCTAAAACACATACATAAGCAGGGTTTGTGTGTTGTGTGCAGCATGGCGAGTGTGAATTGTAGTCGGAAGTATCGACAGTCGCCGCTGCCTCTGTGTATCTTGTGTAGTCTAGAGGTCGATGATTTGGCCCCTCTGTCCAACGCACTCTCAGTCTGTGACGCGGGAGCAAACACGTCGACCGCACTGCGGGCAGAATCACGTTGCAGCCCCTCCTTCGTGTTCTGACCGCGTCCAAGATGGCGTCAAACACAGACGACTATTCGCCCGTGAGCCACAGAAGCAGATCTCCACTCACATATTACAATCGCCCCACACTCTGAAATATCTCCTTGGTGACCCCCACAGACCATCCTTGATCCAACTTTGTAGGAAGGAACTGCAGATGCTGGTTTAACCGAAGATAGACGCAAAAAGCTGGAGTATCTCGGGCAGCATCTCTGGAGAGAAGCAATGGGTGTCGTTTCGGGCCTGAAGTAGGGTCTCGACCAGAAACATCATCCATTCCTTATCTCCAGAGATGCAGCCGGTTTTTACAGCGTCTCAAGGTTTTAGTCCTCAATGGTCACTTTAAATGATGGCCGTGGATCAGAAGGTAATCGATATGCACCCACGAGACATTCAATGCCGTCATATGATGAATCTTCCAAAAACAGTCTCTTGATTAATAGTTTCTTCATTGTAGTAGTACAAACAGTAAGATAATTCATAAAAGCTTCTCCTTGTATAAGTACATTTCAATCACACTCTTGGTCAAGCTTGTGCATGGTCGAGAACAATGTCTCTCCCCCGATCTTCATCAAACTAAACTAAACTCCTAGGGAGTCTGCGCCAGAATTCCAGCTGCAACCACGCCCCAGACCCGGGTTCGATCCTGACTATGTGTGCTGTCTGTGCGGAGTTTGCATGTTCTCCCCACGACCAGCGTGGGCTTTCTCCGGGATTTCCGGTTTCCTCCCACTCGCCATAAACATCCAGGTTTGTAGTTTAATTGGCTTTTCTAAAATTGTAAATGATCATTAGTGTGTGTAGGATAGAGTGAGGGTGTGAGGATCGCTGGACGGCCCGGACTTGATGGGCCGAAGGGCCTGCTTCCATGCTGTCTCTCTAAGCTAAAGTAAACATATGTAGGAAGGAACTGCAGATGCTGGTTTACACCAAAGATAGGCACAAAAAGCTGTACACAAAATGTTGAAGTAACTCAGCGGGACAGGCGGCATCTCTGGAGGGAGGTAATGGGCGACATTTCGGGTCGAGACCCTTCTTCAGACTGGAGTAAAGTTTGAGTATGGGCAGCATCTCTGGAGAAAAGGAATAGGTGACGTTTTGAGTCTGGACCTGTCTTCAGACAAATGGTTTATTTATGTGTAGGAAGGAACTGCAGATGTTGGTTTAAACCAAAGATGGGCACAAAAAGCTGGAGTAACTCAGCGGGTCAGACAGCTTCTCTGGAGAACGGTCCCAACTCGGAACCTCACCTATCCCTTTTTCCCATAGTTGCTATCTGGCCGCTGAATTACTCCGGCATTTTGTGTCTATCTTCGGTTTGAACCAACCTGTGCAGTTCCTTCCTGCACATAAATAAATGAAGAAGAGTCTGAATAAGAGTCCAGACTGAGTCACTCTGACATTTAGTGTCTATGTGCTGCCTGTTCCTATTACTGATAGAACTGGGCCAGTTAGCGTCAGGCTGTTTCCACGGCTGCTGCTTGCACAGCTCCAGGTTCTGCTCAGACCCCTCGCCCTCCCTCTTCCCAAGGTTTTTCCTCTTGGCACCCGCCTCCAACAGGAAATGAAGGCTTAATATTTTTTTTGTGTGTTTGCTGGTCTGGTCTGAATCACTTATCTCAAGACTCCATTCTCTCCTGGGGGCCAGCGTTGGAGGCGCTGCGTGACGGCCTGCATTCATCAAGCCAAGCACACGCGTGACTTACTTGGCAGCCAGCGAAGGAGGCAATTTTAGGGAATCTTTTTTTCCAGCCCTGCTTTACTCCCAGTAGATGTTGGAAAGGCCTGGATAGAGTGGATGTGGAGAGGATGTTTCCACTAGTGGGAGAGTCTAGGACCAGAGGTCACACAGTGCCCTCCATAATGTTTGGGACAAAGACACATCATTTATTTATTTGCCTCTGTCCTCCACAATTTGAGATTTGTAATAGAAAAAATAGAAAAAATATCACGTGGTTAAAGTGCACATTGTCAGATTTTAATAAAGGCCATTTTTTATACATTTTGTATAAACACACACACACACACACACACACACACACACACACACACACACACATATAAACACACACATATAAACACACACACGCGCACACACATAAACACACACACATATAAACGCACACACACACATATAAACACACACACACACACTCACACACACATATAAACACACACACACACGCACGCACACACACACACACATATAAACACACACATATAAACACACACACACAAGCACACACACACATATAAACACACACATATAAACGCACACAGACATAAACACACAGATTCTTGATTAGTACGGGTGTCAGGGGGTGATGTGGAGAAGGCAGGGTTAGGAGAGAGAGAATGGGGTTAGGAGAGAGAGATATATCAGCCATGATTGAATGGAGGAGTAGACTTGATGGGCTGAATGGCCTAATTCTCCTGCTACCACACCTGACCTTGCTCCTTCCTCCCTGCCCTGGTCCTGCAGTGTCGCTGAAGCAGAGGTCGGAGGTGGAGCTGTACTCCACACACCCGGGAGACTCGCTGCAGCTGCGCTGTCGACTGCGTGAGGACATCCAGAGCATCGCGTGGACCAAGGATGGGGTGCAGCTGCCCGCCAACAACCGCACCCGCATCACCGCCGAATACCTGCAGATCACCGACTCGGTGCGCCAGGACTCTGGCCGTTACACCTGTGTGGCCAGCGGCCCGTCCGGCAGCGAGACCTCCCACTTTGCTGTCAACGTCTCCGGTATGTGGGGGCGGGGGAGCTGAGGTGGGAGGGGGCAACAATGAGGATACACCAGTGGGCCTGGTTTAAACCAAAGATAGCCATTAAAATGCTGGAGTAACTCAACGGGACAGGCAGCATCTCTGGAGAGAAGGAATGGGTGACGTTTCGGGTCGAGACCCTTCTTCCCTGGGGACTTCAGTTTAGTTTATAGTCACGTGTAACGAGGTACAGTGAAAAGCTTCTTCCTTGCATGCTATCCAGTCAGCGGAAAGGTAATATATGATTACAATCGATCCATTTACAGTGTACAGATACATGAGAAGGGAATAACGTTTAGACGTCACGGTGGCGCAGCGGTAGAGTTGCTGCCTTACAGCGAATGCAGCACCGGAGACCTGAGTTCGATCCCGACTGCGGGTGCAGTCTGTACGGAGTTTGTACGCTCTCACCGTGACCTGCGTGGGTTTCCTCCCGCACTCCAAAGACGTGCAGGTTTGTACGTTAATTGGTTTGGTAAATGTAAAAATTGTCCCTAGTGTGTGTAGGATAGTGTTAATGTGCGGGGATCGCTGGTCAGCGCGGACTCGGTGGGCCGAAGGGCCTGTTTCCGCGCTGAATCTCTAAACTAAACGTTTGGATAAGGGAATAATGTTTAGGGTTTTGGACCAGAGTGGGAGGCTATGCCTGCCATCCCGTAGTGATTAGGTTCTGAAGGCCCAGAGGGTGGACACCATGGGCCTGGGGTCTTGGATCATGGGGATTTGAAACCTGGGGTCTTGGGCACAGCGGTGTTTTTAAGTTTATTTAGAGATACAGCACGGCCCTTCAGCCCACTCGGGTCCGCACCGACCAGCGATCCCGCACACTAATACAACCCTACACACACTCGGGGCAATTTAACATTTACACGAAGCCAATTAACCTAGAAACCTGTACGTCTTTGGAGTGTGGGAGGAAACTGGAGAACTGGGGGAAAACCCACGTGGGTCACGGGGAGAAGGTACAAACTCCGTACAGATAAGCACCTGTAGTCAGGATCGAACCTAGGTCCCTGGCGCTGTAAGACACTAGCTCTACCGCTCCGCCCCTTAAGGGGTCTTGGGCCCTGTGATTGGGGTGGTGAGGGCACCTTGGAGGCCCACCATGGGCCTGGGATCTTGGATAAGGGGGGTCTGAACCTGGGGCCCCCTGGTGATGAGGGCCTTGGGCATTGGTGATATTGGTGGTGATGACACATAGGAGGGGCACCAGGATGTCTGAGGTTGGACCATGGCGGATGAGTCTGGGGTCTTGGGAATGGATGATTGGGGCAGTGAGGGGCGAGGGGAACCACCAGAAGCCCTGGGGTCTCGGATCATGCGGGGGGGGGGGGGGGGGGGGGGGAGGGGGCTGAACCTGGTGTCTTGAGACCCAGTGAGTTGGGTTTTGGGCACTGATGATTCAGTGGCCGTTCAGAATTAAAGAAGAACTGGGGTCTTACACCTGACATATTGACCTCGAATTTCAGGTAGTCCCTGCTTTCTCCCTCCTTCCCCTCCCCCTCCCAGCTCTCCCACAGCCCACTGTCTCCGCCTCTTCCTTTCTTCTTCCCGCTCCCCCCCCCCCCCCACCCCATCATCAGTCTGAAGAAGGGTCTCGACCCGAAACGTCACCTGTTCCTTCGCTTCATAGATGCTGCCTCACCCGCTGAGTTAATCCAGCATTTTTGTCTACCTTCTGGTTGGTGGTGGGATGGTTCAGTTGCCTGAGACGGTGGGCGGGGGTGGGGGGGTGGATGAGACGGTGGGCGGGGTGGGGGGGGGGGGGGGGGGGATGAGACGGTGGGCGGTGTTGTGGTCGGGGAGACGGGTACTCTGGGCGAGCTGTGACCCCTCACTCACCTCTTGTCTCTCCGCCAGACGCCGTCTACTCCGTGGAAGAGGATGACGAGGATGAGGATGAGGATGATGACGAGGGGATCAAGTCGGATGAGAAGAGCAACAAGGAAGCACGTGAGTGCAGATGGGCTGCGGTCAGTCGGCCTCTGCGGAAGCTGTCTGTGCTGAAACTGTCTCTGCAAAGCTGTCTCTATGGAAGCTGAAGATAAGACACAAAAAGCTGGAGTAACGAAATGTTCCTTCTCTCCGGAGATGCTGCCTGTCCCGCTGAGTTACTCCAGCTTTTTATGTCTTATCTTCGTCATCATATATACGTGGCTATCCAAAAGTGTCCTAAACGCCACTATGACATCTGCCACCACCGCCACCACCACCGCCACCCCTGGGAATGTGTTCCAGGCCCCCGCCACCCGTCGAAGTGGGAGGAAACCGGAGCACCCAGAGAGAACACACGTGGTCACGGGGAGAACGTGCAAACTCCACACAGACAGCACCCAAGGTCAGGATAGAACCCGGGTGTGTGGATCGGTGAGGCAGCACCTCTGCCCGCTGTGCCTGTGCTGCCCATCGGTGAAGTGTTCACCAGTATGGTGTCACGGGATTGTTGGTCTGGGCCGGCTCGGTGGGCCGAAGGGTTTGTTTTCACCCTATATATTTCAAAAGTCTAATGGCCCTGTCCCACGGCACGAGTTTATTCCAAGAGCTCTCCCGAGCTTAAAAAAAATCAAACTCGTGGTAAGCACGGAGAATGTACGTAGCAGGTACGTCGGTGCTCGGGGACGTCTCTTAGCGGCTCGTAACGCTAACGGCAGGTACTCGGGAAGACTCGCTAACGGCAGGTAAGCACGGGAAGACTCATGAAGATTTTACAACATGTTGAGAAATGTCCACGAGAACCCCGAGTACCGACGAGTGGCCATTACCGTAAATCTCCGAGTTCGAATCAGCTGCAAACTCGGGAGAGCTTTTGGAATGAACTCGTACTGTGGGACAGGGCTTTAAAGGAGTTTTGATTCCAAGTTTATTTAATCAGTTGTGTTCAATTTTCCCTCACAAAACCTGGTGGGCTTCAAACTCCTCGCAACAGATTGACAATGAATCTCGGCCTGCTGATGAGGTGAATGTAACGTTAGTTTAGTTTAGAGATACAGCGCTGAAACAGGCCCTTCGGCCCACCGAGTCCACGTCGAAGATAGACACAAAGTTCTGGAGTAACTCAGCGGGTCAGGCAAACCCATTCTGATGAAGGGCCTCGACCCAAAACGTCACCTATCCCTTTTCTCCAGAGATGCTGCCTGACCCACTAAGTTACTCCAGCATTTTGTGTCTATCTTTATTGTCCGTTAAACCGATATGGGTACAATGAACCCTTACTGACATCAGCATCAAAGGCACAGTCACAGACATGCCAACTATGCAGACATTATGCACAGAATCTGCATAAATTAGATGTAACTATTCAATTCACACACAATTCACAATCATTTAGATACAGAAGCAGTTAGACAGGTACAATAGACAATAGGTGCAGGAGTAGGCCATTCGGCCCTTCGAGCCAGCACCGCCATTCAATGTGATCATGGCTGATCATCCCCAATCAGTACCCCGTTCCTGCCTTCTCCCCATATCCCCTGACTCCGCTATCTCTAAGAGCCCTATCTAGCTCTCACTTGAATGTACTCAGGGAACCGGCCTCCACTGCCCTCTGAGGCAGAGAATCCCACAGACTCACCACTCTCTGAGTGAAAAAGTGTTTCCTCATCTCTGTTCTAAATGGCTTACTCCTTATTCTTTAAACTGTGGCCCCTGGTTCTGGACTCCCCCATCATCGGGAACGTGTTTCCTGCCTCTGATTTAATGGCGGTGCTGGCTCGAAGGGCCGAATGGCCTGCTCCTGCACCTATTGTCTATTGTCACATACGTACACACAAAAATACAATCAATAATAGTCCAATGATAACAATAATAGTCTGTTGTAGTTCTGAGCTTCTTCGGAGGTTGGAGTGTTTAATCGCCAAATGGCTGTAGGGAGGAAGCTGTTCCTGCACCTGGACCTTACACGGGTTCTTATTGTGACTGGAAGGTGCCAGAAACATGGCGACTGGTGTACGGACAGTGTGGTCGACTGCCTTACACTACAGTACTCCAGTATGGTTGTGCCTAATGTATACAAGCATTGTCACTGAAGTGTAAGCAAACAAGCATTTTCACTGGACTTACTTACAAGTAACAATCGCGTACCATTGAACCATGATACTATCTGATCAGATTGGATAGCAAAGGTTACATGACAATTGGAAACCTAAATCTCTCTCTCATTCTCTCCCCCTCTCTGTCTCGCTCGCACGCTCTCTGTCTGTCTCTCTCCCCCTCATTCACTCTACCCGCACTCTCTCTCGCTCTCTATACCCCTTCCTCCCCTCCCTTTCCACTCTCTCTTCCCTGTCTCTCATCCCACCCTCTCCCCTTTTCTCTTCTCTATCTCTCTATCTCTCTCCCCTCTGTCCCTCCTCCCCTCCCTCTCCCCTCTCTCTTCCCTCTCTCTCCCCTTCTCTCCCCTTCTCTCCCCTCCTCTCCTCTCTCTCGCTCCTCTCTCTCTCCGCTCTCTCCCTCTTGTCTCTCTCCAACCTCTCTCTCTCTCTCTCTCTCTCTCCCTCGTTGCCCCCGTGACCCTCTCCCAGAGCGATCCCCTCACCGGCCCATCCTCCAGGCGGGCCTGCCTGCCAACAAGATGGTGACGGTGGGCAGCGATGTGGAGTTTGTGTGCAAGGTCTACAGCGACCCCCAGCCCCACATCCAGTGGCTCAAGCACGTCATGGTCAATGGCAGCAGGATGGGGCCCGATGGCTCTCCCTACCTCCAAGTGCTGAAGGTACGTCTTTGGCCACCAGCTTTGGGTGTGTGGGTTAGCTGGATGCTGTAACAAGCTGTACGACCCTATAATACCCCTGGCCATATTGGTTGGTAGATTGGGCCCATTGGCCTTCCCCTGTGCTTCTAAACCAAGAGAGCTCTTGGAATTCAAAGTTCTCCCCAACCCCACAAATACCACCTCACACATCCGAGCACAGTCACGTGTACTTGGCCGGTGGCTGGGCCTTTGCGATTGTCCAGTGTAGGGGGAATAACTGCAGCCTGGAGACCCACAACCTCCAGGGGCAACAGAGGCTGATGGAAGGTGGCAATACAGGTCCACTAGAGGAGCGCTAATCCTGAGGGAAAAGGCACTTGGTTGGTAACGTGGGGTGTACGGGGAATATCTGCGGCCTGGACTCCCACAATATGTTTGACCTGCCCGGCCTGGGCAACAGAGGGTGTTGAAAGGCACCAATGCTGGTCCACTGGTGACCAGCTAATCCTGAGGGAACTCTCCAGGGAAAAACAAGGCAGCTTCTCAAAAGTCCCAAAGAACCAAAGACGTACAGGTTTGTAGGTTAATTGGCTTGATATAAATGTAAAATTCTCCCTAGTATGTGTAGGAATAGTGTAAGTGTGCGGAGATCGCTGGTCAGTGCAGACTCGGTGGGCCGAAGGGCCTGTTTCCAAGCTGTATCTCTAAACTTCTTAGGGCTAAAGGGATCAAGGGATATAGGGAAAAGGCAGGAAGGGGGTACTGATTTTAGATGATCAGCCATGATCATATTGAATGGCGATGCTGGCTCGAAGGGCCGAATGGCCTTACTCCTGCACCTTTTTGTTTTCTAACTAAGCCGGGAGCTAACCCTCGAGGATTTCATCCGCCCAATTTCTCGGCGAGCCCCTCAAGTGCCATTTGTTGCCTCTCTTCTTCCTTTCAGCCTCTCCCCGACCTCCCCTGCCTTTCCTCCACCTCCCCCTGGCCCGTCCCGTGGATTGTGGCTCCATTTTCTCCATGCGTCCCATCGCTCGCATGCGGAGATGGGCTTGGTCAAAAACCAAAATGGTGGCGGGTTTTAACACGTAACATGAGGACCTGTTTTGCTTCCTAGGGACAGGTGTGGACTCCTGCAGTCCTGGAAGGTCACCTGTCAGCCAGGTGTTGCTTTAAGCCCATGGACCTCCTTAGGAGGTGGGGCGAGTGTGACCAATGACAGTGGTGTCCACCTATGTCTGTCTCTCCACAGTTCTCATCTCGTCTGCTTGTCCCGTTTGCTTCTGTTTTCTCTTCTAGGCGACTAGTGTTGACACAACAGATCAAGAAATGGAGGCTCTCTATTTACGGAATGTTACTTTTGAGGATGCGGGGCAGTATACATGCTTGGCGGGTAATTCTATTGGGATATCCCATCACTCTGCATGGTTGACAGTTCTTCAAGGTACATACTGCTCTCTTTTCTCTTATGATTCACACCTTCCAACAAATGCCCTAAATTCATTCTTTTTTCCAGCCGGTGTGTGGTGGTAGGGGGGGGAGGGAGTGGGCGAGAGGGCCAGAAGCCAGAGGGGCGGACCGATCTGACCGCTTTCGGTGCCTTCAGTGCCCGTGAATCTGAGCGGCTCCTCGCTTCAAGAAGCAGCGTGCCAACCCCAGGGCCGGCTAACCCGGAGATGGCCGGCGCAGGTCTGCCAGGCTGCACGGTGCCGGTGCCGGGCCAATGCCCGATGCCTACTGCCTGCTCGACCCTGCTCCAGAGCCGTGCCGGGTTAGCCAGTGTTGGAGTGTGCGCCGATTTTGTTGGAAAGGGAAACATTTTCTTGGGGTTGTTGTGGTTGTGTATTTTTGCATGAATTCTGTGCCAACTTACTGCTTCCCTGCACCGCATACCCAACCCCTTGCGCATGCCCGCTTGATGCCACTTCACTCCTCTGTTGAAGTGACCATCAATGAGTGGCACGTTGGCAAGAGGCTGATAATTGGCAGCAGGGGGTAAGTTGCCATGTTGGGTCAACTGTGGCCCTGGCATGGGTCAACCATGGTCAACTGTGGCCCCGGCATGGGTCAACCATGGTCAACTGTGGCCCCGGCAATGGGTCAACCATGGTCAAATGTGGCCCTGGCATGGGTCAACCATGGTCAACTGTGGCCCCGGCAATGGGTCAACCATGGTCAACTGTGGCCCCGGCAATGGGTCAACCATGGTCAAATGTGGCCCTGGCATGGGTCAACCATGGTCAACTGTGGCCCCGGCAATGGGTCAACCATGGTCAAATGTGGCCCTGGCATGGGTCAACCATGGCCTTGGCATGGGTCAACCATGGTAAACTGTGGCCCTGGCATGGGTCAACCATGGTCAACTGTGACCCCGACATGGGTCAACCTTCCTGAATTATCAGCGGCATCTCCACGCACTTGCCAAACGTGGACCTCTCTGAGATGGGGGGGGGGGGGTGGCGAGTTGGTGAGCCTTTATCAAACTGTGTTTGCTTTAGTTCACGTGTGGGAGGGAGGGAGGGGGGAGGCAGCTTGCACTTTCGCACAATGTTTTTAAACCTTTGAATATTCAGCATGCTTCGTTTGTTGTGTGCGACATTTAAAAATATATATTTATGTAGAACAGGAATCTTTCACTGCAAAGGTCGATTTACCGGGTTGGGTTACTGTCTCAGGTACAGTCTCCTGTTTGTTCTCGCAGCTGAATTCATTTTTTTTTTTTTTTTTAAATTAAAAAAACGCTGAACTTGTGTCCGCTAGGTAAACCCTGAGGTAAACACGGACACTGGGCATTAAGCTCATTAAGTTGTCGGGGCGGTAGAATTGACACAGCTTCCCAGGTGCAAAAACTTTGTTTCAGTTTTCGACTCCCTTAGGTAACAGTCTGTTCTCCCATATCGTGTGCTGCCAAGAGTCGAGAGTGTTTTATTGTCATATGTCCCAGATAGAGCAAAGAAATTCTTACTTGCAGCAGCACAACATAATATCTAAACACACTGCACTAGTAAACAGTATAATAAACGAGAAAAAAAGTTCAGTGTGTGTGTATATATACGCACGCATACGTACACATAAAAAACATACAATATGAACATACAACTGACTGCCATATGTTGATAGAATGGAGCAGTTGGGCTTGTACACTCTGGAGTTTAGAAGGATGAGAGGGTACCTTATTGAAACATAAAATATTATTAATGGTTTGGTCATGCTAGAGGCAGGAAACATGTTCCCAATGTTGGAGGAGTCCAGAACCAGGGGCCACAGTTTAAGAATAAGGAGTAAGCCATTTAGAACGGAGACGAGGAAACACTTTTTCTCACAGAGACTTGTGAGTGTGGAATTCTCTGCCTCAGAGGATGGTGGAGGCAGGTTCTCTGGATACTTTCAAAGGAGAGCTAGATAGGGCTCTTAAAGATTGCGGAGTCAGGGGACATGGGGAGAAGGCAGGAACGGGGTACTGATTGTGGATGATCAGCCATGATCACATTGAATGGCGGTGCTGGCTCGAAGGGCCGAATGGCCTACTCCTGCACCCATTGTCCATTGTCACATACGTACACACAAAAATACAATCAATAATAGTCCAATGATAACAATAATAGTCTGTTGTAGTTCTGAGCTTATTTGGAGGTTGGAGTGTTAAATCGCCAAATGGCCGTAGGGAGGAAGCTGTTCCTGCACCTGGACCTTACACGGGTTCTTATTGTGACTGGAAGGTGCCAGAAACATGGCGACTGGTGTACGGACAGTGTGGTCGACTGCCTTACACTACAGTACTCCAGTATGGTTGTGCCTAATGTATACAAGCATTGTCACTGAAGTGTAAGCAAACAAGCATTTTCACTGGACTTACTTACAAGTAACAATCGCGTACCATTGAACCATGATACTATCTGATCAGATTGGATAGCAAAGGTTACATGACAATTGGAAACCTAAATCTCTCTCTCGTTCTCTCCCCCTCTCTGTCTCGCTCGCTCGCTCTGTCTGTCTCTCTCCCCCTCATTCACTCTACCTGCACTCTCTCTCGCCCTCTATACCCCTTCCTCCCCTCCCTCTCACCCCACCCTCTCCCCTGCTCTCTTCTTTATCCCTCTATCTCTTTCCCCTCTCTCCCTCCTCTCCTTTCTCTCTCTTCCCTCTCTGTACCCTCTCTCCCTCTTGTCTCTCTCCAACCTCTCTCTCTCTCTCTCTCTCCCCCTTCACCTTTTCTCTTCCCCCTCTCTCTCTCTCTCCCTCCGTGCCCCCGTGACGCTCTCCCAGAGCGATCCCCTCACCGGCCCATCCTCCAGGCGGGCCTGCCTGCCAACAAGACGGTGACGGTGGGCAGCGATGTGGAGTTTGTGTGCAAGGTCTACAGCGACCCCCAGCCCCACATCCAGTGGCTCAAGCACGTCATGGTCAACGACAACATGATGAGGCCCGATGGCTCTCCCTACCTCCAAGTGCTGAAGGTACGTCCTTGGCCGCCAGCTTTGGCCAGTCTACGCTTGGATGAGGTGGGGTGGTCAACTCAGATGACCGCCTGTGGGTCGGCATAGACACGATGGGCAGAATGGCCCGTTTCCACTCTGTACCACTATCCGCCATGGTGGGACCACGGGTGAAGAATCGTTGCAGATGGGTTTCCTATGGGTGGGCACAGACATAATGGGCCGAATGGCCTGTTTCCACACTGTACGCCTCTATTAGACAACCCGCCCAGGTGCGTTTGATCATTGGACGAGGTGGGGGGCGGTCAATGCACATGGGTTCCCACGGGTGGGCATGGACATAGTGGGCTGAATGGCCTGTTCTCAGGCTATATGACGAGATCAGACTGGCTGCCCATGTGTGTGCTTCATCTGATTTGGCATGAATGAGGAGGAGGGGGGAGACAGTCAGTGAAGATGGCTGCCCATGGGTCGGCATGACCAAGTGGGCCGAATGGCCTGTTTCCAGGCTGTACGGCTTGGGGAACGTTTCCCCCGACAACGTGGATGAGGTGTGGGTGCAAGAGGGAACAGGCTGCCTGGGACTGTCCCCAGAGAGTACTCATGGCTGCCCCTGGAGGCTGGAGGGCTACAAGACATCATTAGAGTGTGGTCTGCTCAGAGCTGCTCACCCTGATATTAACCCTCGCTCGCAGGGGAGAGTTAAAGACCCCTTCTCTCCTGTCCACAGTCACGTTCGCCTAGTGTTAGGCGACCAGGGTGGCACAATGGCACAGCGGGTAGAACCACTGCCTCACAGAGCCAGAGAGTCAGCTTCAATCCTGGCCTCGGGTGCTGTCGGTGTGGAGTTTGCACGTTCTCCCTGTGACCACTAGGTTTGCTCCGGGTGCTCCGATTTCCTCCCACATCCCAAAGACGTGCGGGTTTGTAGGTTAATTGCCCCTAGTGTGTAGGGAGTGGATGGGAAAGTGGGATTACGTGGAACTGGTGATCGATGGTTGGCATGGACTCGACGGGCAGAAGGGCCTGGGTTCCGTGCTGTATCTGTGAACTAAACTGGTGTGGACCGTGGTTTAATTCCCCTTCATGGTGTCTATGGCTTCAAGGGACCATCTTTGCCCATTGCAACTGAGGGCGAGGGACACATATCAAAGTGCGGTGGACAATGGGTGGGGTTTGCTCTGTGCACCGATCAGCTGTGACCCTCTTCTGCCCTCTGCGACCACCCCCCCCCCCGAACTGTGGAGCCTGTACAATGCAGAACGAGGCCGTTCAGCCCCTCTACTCTGTGCTGGCCAACACAGAGCTGCCCGCTCCCCTTACCACTGGTTCTGTGGCCCTGCAGGATGGGAACGGATTGGAAGGATATGGGCCAAACGCAGGCAAATGGGGCTAGCATAGATGGGGCATCTTGGACGAGTTGGGCCGAAGGGCCTGTCTTGGTGCTGTACGACTATGAGAGGCCATGACATTGAAAATCTCTCCTCATCTCCCACCAAGTCACTTGAAGGTTCCTCAGGCCCCAGCGACGTGGGAAGTCCTGTCCCTCTGATCACCAGTTGATCTGACGAGCTGGGACAATCAGCTTCTCCCTCACAACCTGCTTCAGGCAATCGGTTTCCTTGTGATCGGCCTGGATCCATGCACACGCCAACCCTCACCTCTGCTCTTTGACTCGCTCACTCCAACTCTGTTAAAGCAAAGACTGGGTTTCTTTTAATTAAATATCCTCACAGGATATCCCGTAGTAGTGAAGACAGTCAGCTGGTTGGTTTATTGAACGACCGCCAGTGTTCGGGACCATTGATTCACAGACACAAGGTTCATTGGCCATTTAAGCGCTGGGTGGCTTCTTGTTGGGTCACCTAGGGAGGTTTGACATCAGCCTGGGGCCCAGCACTAGTGAAATCTCTCCCACCCACACCCCCACCCTCGCAATGGAAATATCGCACCTGCCTTTCCCGGGTGGTCAGCATGGACTTGGTGGGCCGAAGGGCCTGTTTCCATGCTGTATCTCAAATCAGGAACCAACCTAAACACAACATGAGGTTGCGTAGGAAGGAACTTCAGATGCTGGTTTACACCGAAGACAGACACAAAGTGCTGGAGTAACTCAGCGGGTCTGGCAGCATCTCCGGAGTAAAGCAATAGGTGACGTTTCGGGTCGAGACCCTTCTTAAGACTGAGAGTCAGGGGAGAGGGAAACTAGAGGTATGGGAAAAGTACAGAGGAACAGAAGGTAGGATGGTTTAATTGGCTGTAATTTGCCCCCATCATGGTAGCATCACAGGGGAGTTGATGGGCTGAGTGTAAGTGGGTAGTCAATGGGTCAGCATGGGCTCAGTGGGCCAAAGGGCCTGCCTCCATGCTGTTTGACTGTGACTAACGGAAGTCTTGCCCAACACAGTCATCAATCTCCATGATGTCCAACAGCCAGCGTCACAGGGGGTGTAGCGTAACTCCAGGACCGTTGTGGCCGTGAAGGAAAATGGCCGAACTCCTGGTGTACAGTGGTGATGGTGCCTCTGGTCAACTGGTTGGGATGACCAGGAAACAAGGCCCTTCGACCCATGCAGCCCATGCTAGCCACCCGTGGAAGGATGGGGGAGGGGGGGGGGGGTGGGGGCGCGGAGTGGAGTGAATTTGCAAGTGTTGGGATGTCTAACAGGAAATTTGGCCGGGCCCCCAACAGTCATGAGGGCTCCGAGCTGTGGCGTAGGGGTCCCACAGAGGGGACAACCTCAACTTTAAACCTCTCTACCCCAATCGCCCATCTGGGTCCGCCACAACGTAGAGCTTTCATTCCGTCACCTCCATTCCGTGCTTTTTATTATGTGAAGGAATCCTCACCACCCAGTGATGCCCCTTGTCCCATCTCCCCCTCCTCATGGACCCCCCCGGACAACCTTCCTCCCTCTTTAGACATCTCCGTTTTGAACTGCCGGTGTGACATCAACCGTCCCAAAATGCTTCCATGCCCAACTCAAAACGCAGGCAATGGGAGCTGATGGGATCTTATAGAAACATCTGCCTCTCTCTCTCCTTCTCTCTCTCCTGTTCCTTCTCCCCCCCCCCCCCCCCACCCCTCCTCGCCATCTACTCTCTCCCCCACTCTCATGGGCGGCATGGTGGCACAGCGGTAGAGCTGCTGCCTCACAGGCCCAGAGACCCGGGTTCGATCCTGACTTCAGGTGCTGCCTGTGTGTGGAGTTTGCACGTTCTCCCTATGACGGTGTGGTTGTCTCCGGGTGCTCCAGTTTCCTCCCACATCCCAAAGACATGCAGGTTTGTAGGTTAATTGGCTTCTGTAAATTGCTCCTAGAGTGTAGGGAGTGGAAGTGGGGTAACACAGAACTAGTGTAAGCAGGTGATTGGTGGCTGGCATGGACTCGATGGGCCGAATGGCCTGCTTCCGTACTATATAACTAAACTAAACTAAATGTGAGGCTGGGTGGGTTAGCTGGCCGCTGGTCAGTGCTGAATTGATGGGCCGAAGGGCCTGTTTCCGCGCTGTATCTCTAAAATTCTTAGGGCTAAAGGGATCAAGGGATATGGGGAAAGGCATGAAGGGGGTACTGATTTTAGATGATCAGCCATGATCATATTGAATGGCAGTGCAGGCTCGAAGGGCCGAATGGCCTACTCCTGCTTCTGCGACCTGTTTTGCTTCCTAGGGACAGGTGTGGACTCCTGCACTCCTGGAAGGTCACCTGCCAGCCAGGTGTTGCTTTAAGCCCATTGACCTCCCTGGGAGGTGGGGCGAGTGTGACCAATAACAGTGGTGTCCACCTATAGGCTGTGGGCCGAGCATCAAAAATGTGTCTAGAAATCAGTTTTCGTGACCCAAGTCACTGAACTACATGAAAATTTCCACAGATTTAGATGAAATATAATTGAGAAGGATGTCATACCTCGTCATTGCCAAACGTTGCACATTAATTAATTAAACTATATATTATTACACCTATATATATATATATGACTTGTAAATATAACTGTAAACATATATAATTAAGTATAAGGGTCAGGCAGAGGCAACAAAAAAAAACATATAGTCATTAAGTCTGCATGGACTTCAATTCATAACATTTCAACTTCTTAATGTTAATGAGAACAACACTGTTACTACCATAGATAAATTAGTTCAAGTTCACATACACCAGTTCACTTCTACATAAACATCAGCCATTTCTGACCATTTCGCACTCCAATGGCAGCCTATAAAGTGCAGTGAATATTCCTCCGTTTTTCTCCCGTACTCCCGGATCTGGAAACGGCCGCTACCGACGGCACTATGCACAGCCCCCCCCCCCCCCCCCCCCCCCCCCCCCCAGCCCGCTTATTAATTGAGACCGCGGCTTCACTATGTTAAGTACATAGGCCCCGCGATCGGAGCACTTTTTCCCGGTAAGTTATCGCAGGCAGCTCCGATATTAAATGTTAAAGACTTACTAGACTACAACAAGCTGGCATTAGTGAAAATGTTTAATTTACCTTGTGTTATGGATACACATAGTTTAGGCCCTCAACTTCATGAATGAATGAGTGAATGAATGAGTGAAGGAATGAATGAATGAATGAGTGAGTGAATGAATGAGTGAGTGAGTGAGTGAGTGAATGAAGGAATGAATGAGTGAATGAAGGAATGAATGAGTGAATGAAGGAATGAATGAGTGAATGAAGGAATGAATGAGTGAATGAAGGAATGAATGAGTGAGTGAATGAATGAATGAGTGAGTGAGTGAATGAAGGAATGAATGAGTGAGTGAATGAGTGAATGAAGGAATGAATGAGTGAGTGAATGAGTGAATGAAGGAATTGATGAGTGAGCGAATGAGTGAATGAATGAAGGAATGAATGAATGAGTGAATGAATGAGTGAGTGAGTGAGTGAGTGAATAAATGAGTGAATGTACAGGCTCCAAATCTCATTTTTTCACATTATAAAAGGGTGCAATTAAATTAATTAAAGCCCATACAGATAAATGTTCATAAATTCAGACTTTAGATCTTACCTTTCAGTTTGACTTGATTCACAAAGTGTGAATGAGTGAATGAGTGAATGAATGAAGGAATGAATGAGTGAGTGAGTGAGTGAATAAATGAGTGAATGTACAGGCTCCAAATCTCACTGGTTTCACAACTTTGTGTTGCAGCATCTCAGCAGGGACTTTGCTTTCAAGACTTTCTTCCACATATCCACTTAGCTGCACATTTTTCAGACTTCTTAATGCTTTTCTCACTAAATTCAATTACCCTGCTGCAAGTTTCCACGACATGTATTCCACAGAACTAGAAAGAACCTTCATCGGAATCTCCAGTAAAACATGCATCAGTGAAGTCCTCTCATCCATGTTGTGTACTAGCCTGAAGCAAAGTATGCCAGTTCGCCTGATTGGCGAACTGGCATACAACTCAATGTTGATTGGACGAAAAATACCTGAAATCTTTCCATTTTTTCTCTAATTCAATAAAAAAAATGTGCAAGTCTTGTTCATGACGAGTTTCAGGGGTGATTTATATAATATTTTTACACAATATGTGAAAATTTCATGTAGTTCTGTGACTTGGGTCACGAAACACTGGAATAAAGCTCCTCGGCCCACAGCCCACTATGTCTGTCTCTCCACAGTTCTCATCTCGTCTGCTTGTCCCGTTTGCTTCTGTTTTCTCTTCTAGGCGACTAGTGTTGACACAACAGATCAAGAAATGGAGGCTCTCTATTTACGGAATGTTACTTTTGAGGATGCGGGGCAGTATACATGCTTGGCGGGTAATTCTATTGGGATATCCCATCACTCTGCATGGTTGACAGTTCTTCAAGGTACATGCTACTCTCTTTTCTCTTATGATTCACACCTTCCAACAAAGGCCTGTGCCAGCTACTGCTTCTATAGAGGGAGCCCGCCCTAAATTCATCCCTTTTGCCAGCCGGTGTGTTGTGAGGTGGGGGGGGGGGGGGGGGGGGAGCCCCAGAAGCCAAAGGGCCTGCCCCCTACAATTGGCCCCGCGGTTGTCACTGTCCACTCTGTGGGCCTGCAGTCTCCCTGTGCATTTGCCATCGGTTTACACCCAGACATTGACACGACTGGTGGCGTTTCTGCGTCGCGAGTTGCGTCTGGCGACCGTCCACAGCCAGAGGTTACGGGGCAAAGGCAGGAGAAAAAAGATTAGGAGGGAGAGAGTTTTCAAGAGAGAGTTAAACATAGCTCTTAGGACCAATGAAATCAAGGGGTATGGGGAGAAAGCAGGAACGGGGTACTGATGTGTAGGAAAGAACTGCAGATGCTGGTTTAAATCGAAGGTAGACACAAAATGCAGAAGTGATTTAGGATGATCAGCCATGATCATATTGAAAGGCGAAGGGCCGAATGGCCTACTCCTGCACCTATTTTCTATGTAGATCAGCCATGATAGAATGGTGGAGTAGACTTGATGGGCCGAATGGCCTAATCCTACTCTTATCACTTATGACCTTATAACTGCACTCATGTGAAAGCAAACAGGGTTAGGTTAAGATTTGTTATTGTCACCTGTGCCGAGGTACAGTGGAAAGCTTTGCTCTGCATGCTATCCGGATACATCAGATAATACTGCACAGAAATATAATCGCCAAACTCAATTACAACAGGTAGAGCAAAGGGGAAGATACAGAGTGCAGAATATAGTTCTCAGCATTGTAGCGCACAAGTTCGGTACCTTCAGTGCCCGCGAATCTGAGCGGCTCCTCGCTTCAAGAAGCAGCGTGCCAACCCCAGGGCCGGCTAACCCGGAGATGACCGGCGCAGGTCCGCCAGGCTGCACGGTGTCGGGCCAATGCCCGATGCCTACTGCCTGCCCGACCCTGCTCCAGAGCCGTACCGGGTTAGCCAGTGTTGGAGTGTGCGCCGATTTTTGTTGGAAAGGGAAACCAAAAAAAAATGCATTTTCTTGGGGTTGTTGTGGTTGTGTATTTTTGCATGAACTCTGTGCCAACTTCCTGCTTCCTGCATTGCATACCCAACCCCTCAGGCATGCCCGCTTGATGCCACTTCACTCCTCTGTTGAAGTGACCATCAACGAGTGGCACGTTGGCAAGTGGTTGATAATTGGCAGCAGGGGGGAAGTTGCCATGTTGGGTCAACTGTGGTGAAGCATGGGTCAACCACGGTCAACTGTGGCCCTGGCATGGGTCAACCTTCCTCAATTATCAGCGGCATCTCCACGCACTTGCCAAACGTGGACCTCTCTGAGATGAGGGGGGGGGGGGGGGGGCGAGTTGGTGAGTCTTTAACAAGTTTACGAATAAGGAGTAAGCCATTTAGAACGGAGACGAGGAAACACTTTTTCTCACAGAGTGGTGAGTCTGTGGAATTCTCTGCCTCAGAGGGCGGTGGAGGCAGGTTCTCTGGATACTTTAAAGAGAGAGCTAGATAGGGCTCTTAAAGATAGCGGAGTCAGGGGATATGGGGAGAAGGCTGGAACGGGGTACTGATTGGGGATGATCAGCCATGATCACATTGAATGGCGGTGCTGGCTCCTGCACCTATTATCTATTGTCTATTGTCTAATAGAAAGGATGTTGTCAAGCTGGAAGGGGTGCAGAGAAGATTTATGAGGATGTTGCCAGGACTCGAGGGCCTGAGCTACAGGCAGAGGTTGAGTAGGCTAGGGCTTAATTCCTTGGAGTGCAGGAGGATGAGGGGTGATCGCATAGAGATGTATAAAATCATGAGGGGAATAGATAGGGTAGATACACAGAGTCTTTTCCCCAGAGTAGGGCAATCAGGAACCAGAGGACATAGGTTTAAAGAGTTGAAAGTTTTAATAGGAAACTGAGGGGCAACCTTTTCACACAAACAGTGGTGGGTGAATGGAATGAGGTAGTTGAGGCATGTGGTACAACAGCAGTTAAAGGACATTATGACAGTGTCTTTTAACTGCTGTTGTCCGGAGGTTTACCTTTTATATATATTTAGAGGGGAAAACTGAGAAAATATGACTTTTTAAATAAATATAAGTACAAATGTTGCCGATAAGATGGCTGCCGAATTCACATGTGCTTATGTCTAGACACCACATTCCATTAGCTTTGGAATGCAACCTCAAGGACAAGATATTCTTGAACGAAAGATAGAACGAAAAATAAAATGGAACTACGCAACATAGAAAACAAATTAAATGTAGCGGAACGTAATAATTCACTAACAAAAATATATAAATAACTATATACTAACACATTAATAACTGGACTAACTCATGTATTCTAATCTAAAATGTACTATCATAACCAAATAATGATTCACTCTTTTTTAAAGTCAGACTTATGATCGTTAGTTAAGTCTGTTGGATTAATATACTAATATATACTAAAATATGTGTAATCGATTCGGGAAGACAAATTCCCAGTTATGCTCAGGATAAATTAACAAGAAATCACAGGCTGCAAGGGAGTGAAACAGCTGGCAAGCAGCCAAGATCGCATTTTTGGTTAACTCCTTCCAACCAGCAGATTCGTACTTAAATATACTGGGGTTTGTCTGGTAAGTTAAATACAGTAATTAAATAGTAAATGCTTATTCAGTTTAAGACACCAGAAGAACTAATCACAATACATGTTCGCTGGTTTTCTCTATATTACCCGGTTTTGAACTGTTCGTTCTTTTTTACAATACTTGTTTAAGGGAGCAGAGCTTAATGCAACATTACATCTATGGAAGGTTTCATCAATTTTTCTCCCATCATTTGGTGTTTTTTTCTCACAGTATTTAAAAAAAAAATACTCTTTGTTCACAATTTTTATGCTATGTAGCACTTTTTTTGATTTTTTCATTAAGTGCATATTTTCAAGGGATATACCAGCAGAGTTTAGCAGCTGTGAGCACCCACCCAACACCCGGAAGCTTGAGGTATTGCGTTGCACCATTTGAAATAAAGGTACCAATGTATTTTATAATGCAAGACGACGCGCAAAAGAAAATTGGAGGAATTACGTTTTGTAGCTGGAACATAAGGGGCGCTAATGAGCCAATTAAAAGGGGTAAGATTCTTGCCCAATTAAAATCTCTCAATGCTGATATTATATTTTTACAGGAGACACACGTGAAACTCCAAGCTCAGACCAGGCTGAAGGCAAATTGGATCGGTCAAACATATCATTCCTCCGATCTCTCTAAATCTAGGGGTACCGCAATTATAATTCGTAAAGGCATACCATTTAAACATAAGAATACCATCGCAGATAAAGAGGGGAGGTATGTCATAATTACTGGAGAGATATATTCCATTCCACTCACCATGGTAAATATTTATGCTCCTAATTTGGATAATCCGCAATTCGTTAATAAAATCCTGAATATAAGCTCTGAGTACAATTACTAAACGTGATAATTGGGGGAGATTTCAATTGCGTTCTAGATCAATATCTGGATAAATCTGCCCAACAAAAGAGACTTAATATAAAATCAAAAATCCAGTGAACTTTTAAATACATACCTAAAAAACACAATATATAACAGATATATGGATATACTATCATACTTGTACAATATCCTTCTAAATATAGAAATTCCATCGTCAGATGTATTTAGAAGAGAGTGGGAACAGGAATTAAGCTTAAAAATCCCCAAAGACAGATGGGAACAATATCTATATATACATAATTGTTCGATTAATGTAAGACATACTCTAATCCAATTTAAAATACTACACAGACTATATTACTCAAAAACTAAACTGAACACAATTTTTCCAAATGCATCTCCTATCTGCGACAAATGACTATCTCAAGAAGCAACTATAACACACTCCTTCGCCTCTTGCATAAAACTCCATAAATTTTGGAAATGAATCTTTGAAATCTTCTCAAATTATTAAAAACAAAACTGGACCAATATTTCAAAGACGTTTCCTCAATTATGGTCTGATAATAGCAAAAAAACTTATATTTAACTTTTGGAAAAATGCATCTACCCCAACTCTTAAAATGGGGAGCACGAGCATGTCTGAGACGCTACATCTTGAAGATATGAGACTCGTCTTAGCAGGAAAAGCAGAGCAATTTTTAAAGATATAGTCTCCTTTCATTGATTCATTACAAGCAAGGTATGGTGGAACACAACTTCGGAATTAAACCGATTTACGGACAGGGTGATGGGTGTGGTGAGAAATGAAGCAGGTATATCAACACGTTATCGTCCCTTTATTTCTTTAAAAAAAAAAATATTTTTCGTTTAGTCTTTTTATTTTTTTAAAGTCTTTACTTATTCTCTCTGTGACTACACTCATTGGTAGTTTAGGGGTTTACACATTCACTTGCTCTTTCACTTTCTCTCTTGCTCTTTTTCACTTTTTCTACTTCATTTTTGTAAAAATTAAAATGGGAATGCACAATAAATGTATTTTGTCATATGCCGCGGTTTATACTACTGTACACTACTTCTAATAAAAATCTTAATAAAAAAAAAAAAAAAATCAAGAACCTGTCAAATTCCTACATGTGGCCTCTACAGGAGTCTGTGGCAATGAATTCCGCAGATTCACCACCAGGCTGACCAAACACATTGCTCCTCATCTTCATCCTAAAGGCACGTCCTTTTATTCTGAGGTACTGGTGCTATGAGATTTTTCACATTAACCTCAACAAGGGGAGGCGGTAATGTTGCTCCCTTACATCGCAAGTGCACCGTGTACAATCCTTCCCGAGTTTGTACGCTGGCCCCATGACCTGCGAGGGTTTTCTCCGGGAGCTCCGGTTTCCTCCCACACACCAAGTACGTAAAGCTTTGTAGGCTAATTGGCTTGGTAAAATTGGAATTTGTCCCTGGATGTGTACGATATGCGGGGATCGCTGGTGGAAGGATGAGTGCAGCTGCAACAATGTTCAAATGGCAAGAAAAGTCCAGGACAGATGACCCGATAGATTGGTACCACATTACCGTCCTCAACACCCTTTCCCTCCAGCCCCAGCGCACGATGCTTGTTAGGTGTACAATAGACAATAGGTGCAGGAGTAGGCCATTCGGTCCCTCGAGCCAGCACCGCCATTTAATATGTTCGGGGCTGATCATCCACAATCAGTACCCCATCCTGCCTTCTCCCCATATCTCTTGACTCCGCTATCCCTAAGAGCTCTATCTAACTACCTCTTGAAAGCATCCAGAGAACCAGCCTCCACTGCCCTCTGCACACAATACTCCTGGTGTGGTCTCACTAGGGCCCTGTACAACTTCAGAAGGATTTCTTTACTTCTATACTCAAATCCTATTCTTATGAAGGCCAACATGCCATTTGCGTTCATGACTGCCTGATGTACCTGTATGCTTACTTTCATTGACTGATGAACAAAGACCCCGAGATCCCGTTGTACTTCCCCTTTTCCCAACTTGACTCCATTTAGATAATAATCTGCCTTCCTGTTTTTGCCACCAAAATGGATAACCTCACATTTATCCATGTCAAACTGCATCTGCAATGCATCTGCCCACTCACCCAACCTGTCCAAGTCACCCTGCATTCTCATAGCATGCTCCTCACAGTTCACACTGCCACCCAGCTTTGTATCATCTGCAAATTTGTTTGTTACTTTTAATCCCTTCATCTAAATCATTAATGTGTATTGTAAATAGCTGCGGTCCCTGCAACGAGCCTTGCGGTACCCCACTAGTCACTGCAAACCATTCTGAAAGGGACCCGTTAATCCCTAATCTTTGTTTCCTGTCTGCCAACCATGTCAGCCCCATACCCCCAATACCATGTGCTCTAATTTTGCCCACTAATCTGCTATGTGGGACCTTATCAAATGCTTTCTGAAAGTCCAGGTACACTACATCTACTGGCTCTCCCTTGTCCATTTTCCTAGTTACATCCTCAAAAAATTCCAGAAGATTAGTCAAGCAAGATTTCCCCTTCATAAATCCATGCTGACTCGGACCGATCCTGCTACTGCTATCCAAATGTGACGCCATTTCATATTTTATAATTTACTCCAGCATCTTCCCCACCACCGATGTCAGGCTAACTGGTCTATAATTCCCTGTTTCCTCTCTCCCGCCTTTCTTAAAAATTGGAATAACATTAGCAACCCTCCAGTTCACAGGAAGTGATCCAGAATCTATAAAACATTGGAAAATGATCTCTAATGCGTCTACAATCTCTATAGATATTTCCTTAAGTGCCCTGGGATGCAGACCATCAGGCCCTGGGGATTTATCTGCCTTCAGTCCCATCAGTCTGCCCAACACCATTTCCTGTCTAATGTGAATTTCCTTCAGTTCCTCCGCTACCCTAGATCTGCTGGCCACTAGTGCATCAAGGAGATTGTTTGTGTCCTCCTTAGTGAAGATGGATCCAAAGTACCCGTCTGCCATTTCCTTGCTCCCCCATAATAAATTCACATTTTTCAGTCTTCCAGGGTCCAACTTTGGTCTTAACTATTTTTTTTTCCTCTTCACATACCTAAAGAAGCTTCTACTATCCTCCTTTATATTCTTGGCTAGCTTACCTTCGTACCTCATCTTTTCTCTCGGTATTGCCTTTTTCGTTATCTTCTGTTGCTCTTTAAAAGTTGCCCAATCCTCTGGCTTCCCGCTCACCTTTGCTATTATATACTTCTCCTTCATTTTTATACTGCCCCTGACTTCCCTTGTCAGCCACGGTCGCCCCTTACTCCCCTTGGCATCTTTCTTCCTCTTTGGAATGAACTGATCCTGCACCTTCTATATTATTCCCAGATATACCTGCCATTGTTGCTCCACTGTCATCCCTGCTAGGGTATATTTCCAGTCAAGTCTGGCCAGCTCCTCTCTCATGGCCCCATAGTCCCATTTGTTCAACAGTAATACTGACACCTCTGATTTACCCTTCTCCCTCTCAAATTGTAGATTAAAAATTATCATATTATGGTCAGTATCTCCTAATGGCTCATTTACCTCTAGTTCCCTTATCAAATCCAGTTCATTACACAACACTAAATCCAGAATTGCCTTCTCCCTGGTAGGCTCCAGTACAAGCTGCTCTAAGAATCCATCACGGAGGCACTCCTCAAACTCCCTTTCTGGGGGTCCAGTACAAACCTGATTTTTGCAGTCTACCTGCACGTTGAAATCACCCATAACAACAGTAGCATTACCTTTACAACATGTCAATATTAACACTTGATTCAACTTGCACCCTATATCCAGGCTACTGTCTGGGGGCCTGTAGATAAGTCCTATTAGGGTATTTTACCATTACAATTCCTTAGTTCTATCCATACTGACCCCACATCTCCTGTTTCAATTTCACCCCTTGCAAGGGACTGAATTTCATTCCTCACCAACAGAGCTACCCCACCCCATCTGCCAACCTGTATCTCTTTTCAATAGGACGTATACCCTTGAATATTAATTTCCCAGCCGTGCGCCCTGTGAACGGTAATTAGCTGGGGATTCTTCCAGTTTCCAGACCCGCGACGTGGATGCCTCTACTACGGGGCCGTTACCGTTAGAATGAGTCAATTAGTGCAGATCTGTATCACAGGTTTAAAAAAAACACTGGACACCCCTTATCCTCCTGCGCTCCGAGGCTTAATGTCCAAGCCATCTCAATCTCCCCCTATAGCTCAAGCACTCGAGTCCTGTCAACATCCTGGTAAATCGTCTCTGCACACTTTCCAGTTGAACAACATTTTCTGAGACCAGATTATAACATTCGTCGACAAAGCTGTGTAATGTGTTGCCGATATGATTCCAGGATATTGGGGCGTGCCAACCGGACCAGACGATATACAGAGAGAAACATAAAAACATAGAAAATAGGTGCAGGAGTAGGCCATTCGGCCCTTCGAGCCTGCACCGCCATTCAATATGATCATGGCTGATCATCCAACTCAGTATCCTGTACCTGCCTTCTCTCCATACCCCCGATCCCTTTAGCCACAAGGGCCACATCTAACTCCCTCTTAAATATAGCCAATGAACTGGCCTCAACTATCTTCTGTGGCAGAGATTTCCAGAGATTCACCACTCTCTGTGTGAAAAATGTTTTTCTCATCTCGGTCCTAAAGGATTTCCCCTTTATCCTTAAACTGTGACCCCTTGTCCTGGACTTCCCCAACATCGGGAACAATCTTCCTGCATCTAGCCTGTCCAACCCCTTAAGAATGTTGTAAGTTTCTATAAGATCCCCCCTCAATCTTCTAAATTCTAGCGAGTACAAGCCGAGTCTATCCAGTCTTTCTTCATATGAAAGTCCTGACATCCCAGGAATCAGTCTGGTGATCCTTCTCTGTAATCCCTCTATGGCAAGAATGTCTTTCCTCAGATTTGGGGACCAAAACTGTGCACAATACGCCAGGTGTGGTCTCACCAAGACCCTGTACAACCGCAGTAGAACCTCCCTGCTCCTATACTCAAATCCTTTTGCTAGAGTAGAATGACCATCAGAAACTTTCCCTACATGGACAGGGAGAGGTAGCATGTGATGCAAAGTTGTAACGTAGACTCTTGAGGCAGCGACGATCCTGATGGAAGGTGAGATGAGCACGTTTCGAGGGGTATCAGAGCGGAGCAACAGCAGGAAGATTTTGTAGAGCGCCCTGTAAACAATTGTAGAGCGTCCTGTAAACAAGTGGTTCACGCCAGCAGGCGGAACAGAGCAGAACAGCGGCCGGTGGTTTATATTGATATCCGCATTGAAAGGCACAACAGCCAATAAGAGAAACAAGCTATTTAACTGAGCGGCCAATTAGGAGCTGACATATTTAGTTTTCAATTCTAGATGTCGAGATAAAGCGTGGAAGCAGGCCCTTCGGCCCACCGAGTCCGCGCCGACCAACGATCACCCGTACAGTCGTTTTATCCTAAACACTCGGGACAACTTGCAGATGCCAAGTTCCCGGCAATCCTAGATGTCTTTGGAATGTAAAAGGAAACTGGAGCACCCGGTGACAGCCCACGCGGTCACAGGGAGAACGTAGAAACTCCGTACCGATAGCTCCCAGAGTCAGGATCGAACCCGGGTCTCAGGCTCTGAAAAAGGCAGCAACTCTACCGCTGCGCCATTGTGCCAGGAGAGGTCTTATTCTGACGTTCAAGTGCTGTATTTGTAAGCGAAGTATTGCGGCTTTTGTTTCGAGAAGCTTTGGACTGGAGGGTGGGCAAAGGATGAGAGCAAGATAAGGTGAGATACTGCGGCCTTCTTTAGTCTAAATGTGGGGACGGTAGAGCTATTGCTCCTCCTGCAAGATGTGGGGAATGAGGAAAGCGTCCAGTATCCCTGAGGACTACACCCGTGGGATGCGCGCCCAGCTGCAACTCGTGACTGACCGAGGGATGAGAATGGAGCTGTACCTGGACAACCTCAGGATTGGATTGAAAAAAATGAGTCACACATAGAAGTTAGGTGGTCACCTAAGCTGCAGGCAGAACATAGACGGGTGCGACCAGGAATGGTAAAGCGAGCAGGCAGAGTGGGCATTTCCCATGAAAACATATTATGGGTCGTGTTGTGGTGAATGACTGCACAAGAGAAAGCAGCAGCAGTCATTTCTGAGACACAGAGTCCGGCCCTGAGGCACAGCTGGTTTGGGTGTTCAGCCAGTGCTACATTGATGGGAGAAAGTGATAGTGGGGTCTAACGAGAAGTTTCTGTGGTCGGAAACGGAACTCGAGGGTGTATTTTTGTTTCCGTGGTGCAAGAGTCCAGGATATCCCGCCGCGGTTGCAGGGCATCCTTTGGGGGGATGTTGAGCAGTGAGAGGTAGCTGTGGTACCAGAAATAGCAACGCCGTAAGTAGGAAGAAGACTGAGGTCCTGCAGAGTGAATATACGAGATTCAGAAATAAGTTAAAAAGCACGACTTTAATATTGGTAATCTCAGAAGTATTTCCTGTGCCTCATGCTACTGAGGACTGGAATATTCAGATTCAGATTCAGATTCAGATTCAATTTTAATTGTCATTGTCAGTGTACAGTACAGAGACAACGAAATGCATTTAGCATCTCCCTGGAAGAGCGACATAGCAAATGATTTGAATAAATAATAATAAGTGTCCGGGGGGGGGGGGGGTGATTGGCAGTCACCGGGGTACGTTGTTGAGTAGAGTGACAGCCGCCGGGAAGAAGCTGTTCCTGGGCCTGCTGGTTCGGCAACGGAGAGACCTGTAGCGCCTCCCGGATGGTAGGAGGGTAAACAGTCAATGGTTGGAGTGAGAGCAGTCCTTGGCGATGCTGAGCGCCCTCTGCAGACAACGCTTGCTTTGGACAGACTCAATGGAGGCGAGCGAGGAACCGGTGATGCGTTGGGCAATTTTCACCACCCTCTGCAATGCCTTCCGGTCGGAGACAGAGCAGTTGCCATACCATACTGTGATGCAGTTGGTAAGGATGCTCTCGATGATGCAGTGGTAGAAGTTCACCAGGATCTGAGGAGACAGATGGACCTTCTTCAGTCTCCTCAGGAAGAAGAGACGCTGGTGAGCCTTCTTGTTCAGAGTTGAGGTATTGTGGGTCCAAGAGAGGTCATCGGAGATGTTGACTCCCAGGAACCTGAAGCTAGAAACACGTTCCACCTCCATCCCGTTAATGTGGATGGGGGTGTGCGTGCCGCCCCTGGACTTCCTGAAGTCTACAATGAGCTCCTTGGTCTTCTTGGAGTTAAAGGCCAGGTTGTTGTCAGCGCACCATGCTGCTAAGTGCTGGACCTCCTCCCTGTAGGCCGACTCATCGTTGTTGCTGATATACAATAGACAATAGGTGCAGGAGTAGGCCATTCGGCCCTTTGAGCCAGCACAGCCATTCAATGTGATCATGGATGATCCCCAATCAGTACCCCGTTCCTACTCCACTCACTTTAAGAATCTTTAGGAATATAAGGATAGTTTAGATGAAAGCGTTCTTGAGGAGTTGATGTAGGAGGTGTGGCCTGTGGATTCTGGATCATTGGGGTACCTTGTTGAACCTGTAACAGGCAAGGATTACACCTGGACGGTGTGTGTGTGTGTGTGGGGGGGGGGGGGGGGGCTGGGTGGAGGCGAGTAGGGGTGGAATCAATATCCTGCGTGGGACATTTGCTGTTCTGGACGGTTTCTCCTCAATACGAGGAGAAAGAACGGTGGTTTGATATATATTTATCTCAATTCTATCGGCTTCACAGTGAAAACCGATGAACCCAGGGCATGGTTTGTCTTAGAGACTGTGATATTATTTTCATCACAGAAATATAGCTGAGAGAATGGCAGGACTGCCAGCTCAATATTTCAATGTTGAGAAACTACATTGGCGATAGAGGTGAAAGTAAGGGAGGACAGGTGGGAGTATTTGTCTTCTTGGAGAATGAGTGCATAACCACAGTACACAGATATACTATTGTGGGGTACTACGCAGAGAGGTACGTGGCATAACTTAGAAATAGGAAGTGAATTACCACATTGATAGGGCTGTATTATAGCCCCCCCCCCTCCCCCTCCCCTTCCATAATCAGCGCAAATTGGAGGATCAGGTGTAGAGGGAGATTTTACGTTGCTGTAAAATTATAGGGCAGCTTTAATGGAAGATGTTAACTCATCTTATATTGATTGGGTCTCTCGTGACTTAAAGGGGTTGGACGGGGTATAAGTTATTAAATCTGTCCAAGAAAGTTATCTTGATCAATATGTAGATGGTGTTACTAGAGGGGCGCAACATTGGACCTCCTCTTTGTGTAAAAAGTAGGACATGTGACTGAAATGTCAGTATGAAAGCACCTTGGAACAGTGAGCATAATTTTATTAATGTTAACGTTGTTATGGAGAAGGATAGGACTGGTGCAAGGTAAAATCTGAAAATGGGGAAGCACTGATCTTGGTGGCATGAGGCTGGGACCTACATGCGTTGATTGGGGGAATCTATTTACAACTAAGGATGGTAAGTTTAAGAGAATCGAGAGACGTTGGCGAGAGATGTTGACGATCTGACTAGAAAAAATGAGGCGTACGTCATAGTTAAGTAGAAAATCCCTCCTCGATTATAAGTGGGGGTACATTTAAGAAGATAATCAGGAAGGCAAACAGAGAACAAAAAATAGACAGAAGTAAGGTATGAAAAATACAGAGATTCTAGGGGTGTATTAAGAGTAAAACGATGGCTTGGGAGAGAATTGGTCCCTTTAAAGTTCGACATGGCGGTCTTGTGTAGAACTACAAGAGATGATGGAAATATATTAAATTAATACCTCTCGTCCGTTTTTACTGAGGAGAAGATCATGGAAGCTAAACCACAGACGCACATTAATTGTGATCACATTGATTCGAATAACAAAGAGGATGTATTGGCGGTTCCAATGTGCATTAAGGTGGAAAAGTTTGGACCAAACCAGTACATCGTTAGACTTTGTGGGAAGTGTAGAGGTCTTTGCAGAGATATTTGAATCTTCAGCCAAAAGTGAAGATCCGAAGGACGGGAGGATGGTTCATGTTGTACCGTTGTTATAAAAAGGTAGCAAGGACATGCCAGGGAACTACAGGCTGGTGAGATTGTCGTCGGTGGTGGGAGTGGTGATGGTGGAGTTCTTTAGGGACGGGGTATACCAGCACTAGGAGAGGCACGGGCTAATTATGGATAGTCAGCATGGCTTTGTGCATGAGAAACCGTGTCTCACTAAACTTAGATATTTGAAGAGGTCACCGAGGGAATTGAGAGGTTGGCAGTGGGTGTCGGACACGTGGATATTAACAAGGCCTTTCAAGCGACGTAGCAAGGCAAGCTAGTTTGGAAGGTTAGATCACCTGGAATCCAAGGTGAGCCAGCCAATTTGATGCAAAATGGGGTTGGAGGAAATATTCATGCAGGACTCGTGGAGGGTTGTTTTTCTGATTGGAAATATGTGGCCAAAGGTGTACCGCAAAGGTCCGAGCTGTGCCGCCTGGTTTATCACATACATTGACCGTTTGAATGACAACGTTGTTGGGAAATTTGCAGATGCTGCCTGACCCGCTGAGTTACTCCAGGGTTTTGTGTCTATCTGCGGTTTCAACCAGCATCTGCAGTTCCTTCCTACACAAGTGATAGGTGGATATTGGCGAGCGGGGTTTTCATTGGCAGATGGGTGGACAAAGACTGCTGATGAACAGGAGACAAAAGGTTGTCAGTTAAGTAGAGAAGAGGAGTGGCATGCGAAGGCAGAGGAGGCATGGTGGTGCAGCGGTAGAGTTGCTGCCTTACAGTGCCGAAGACCTGGGTTCGATCCTGATTAGGGGGGTGCTGTCTCTACGGAGTTTGTACGTTCTCCCCGAGGCCGTGTGGGTGTTCTCTGAGATCTGTTTCCTCCCACTCCTCAAAGACGTACAGATTTGTTGGTTAATTGGATTGGTATAAGTGTAAATTGTCCCTAGTGTGTGTAGGATAGTGTTAATGTGCGGGGATCGCTGGTCGGTGCAAACTCGATGGGCCAAAGGGCCTGTTTCCACACTGTGTCTCTAAACTAAACAAAAGGAAGGGATATATATGAAGGGGATGTGTAATAGGGAGCATGATAGTGACTGAGAGGCATGTGGCACAGGGAAGGAGGGTGGGGGGGGGGGGTTGTGTTGCCTAAAATTGGAGAATGCGGTGTTCATACCATTGGGTTGTAAGCTGCTCAAGTGGAATGGGAGGTTCTGTTCTGGCAGCGTGCGTTTGGTCTCTATCTGGCAAACCTGGTGTGCATCTATTTCATAGAAACATGGAAAATAGGTGCAGGAGTAGGTCATTTGGACCTTTAAGCCAGCACCACCATTCAACATGATCGTGGTTGATCATCCAAAATCAGTACCCCGTTCCGGCTTTTTCACCATATCCCTTGATTCCCTTAGCCCTAAGAGCTAAATCTAACTCTCTCTTGAAAATTCTCATGTGTGCATGCGTACATGCGTGTGTGTGAGTATGTGGGAGTGGGTGTATACGTATGTGTGTCTGTGAACTCACTGCCCGTCTTCAATGTGGTAGCTATGTCCTTTGAAACAAAGACAATGCGCAAAAGGGAGAAGATAAAATTGACCCTGTCCAACACTCAAAGAGATGATAGACACAAAATGCTGAAGTAACTCAGCGGGACAGGCTGCATCTCTGGAGAGAAGGAATGGGTGACGTTTCGGGTCGAGACACTTCTTCAGTCTGAAGATTCATACAGCATAGAGACAGGCCCTTTGGGCCACTTGACCATGCCGACCAAGTTGCCCCATCTACACTCGTCCCAGCTGCCTGCGTTTGGCCCATATCCCTCTAAACTTGTGCTATCCATGCTTCACCTGGACTCTGGCTTTGGGCTTCACTGCATTGAGGGTGAGGGGAAATAGCTACAGGTGATATCTGAGAATGTGTGGTGGATGTGGGGAGAATAATGGACAGGATAGATCTTTTGATATCTACTTGTTCATCCAAGTGATTCAATGTCTTTGTTAATGTCACCTCAATGTGATCTTCAGTCTCTATCTAATGGCCTTATTTCAATAGATTGCTACAAAAAAATAGACAGAAGGAACTGCAGGTGGTGGCTTACAAGGAAAAAAGACACAGAGTGCTGGAATAACTCGGAGGGCCGGGCAGCTTCCATGAACAACATGGATAGGCGCTATTTCGGGTCAAGGCCCTTCTTCGATCTGATTGTTGTAGGGGGGAGACAGCTGGAAGAGAAGTGGGGGCCGGACAAAACTGGGCAGGAGATAGGTTGATTCAAGTCAAGGAGGTTTAGACTGGTAGATGGGTGGACAAAGTCCAGAGATGGTAAGAAGAGAAAAGGCTGTGACATGAGTAGATAAGGAGAGAGGTTGCTCGCAATGTGAAGCCAGAGGAAGGGAGAGAGGTGGAAGGCGATGTAGGAATGGGAAAGGATGATTGATGGTAAAATACCCAAGCGGAATATGAGGCGCTGTTCTTGCAGTTTGCGTGTGGTCTCATTCTGGCAGTGGAGGTGGCCCAGGATGGAAAATCAGTATGGGAATGGGGAATGGTTAAAATGGGAGGTAGTCTCCAAAAATATTGGAGAACAAGGAACTGCAAACTTTTATCAGCCTGAAACGTCACCTATCCAAGATCTCCAGAGATGCTGCCTGACCCGCTGAGTTACTCCAGCACCTTTTGTCTCTAAAAAACATTGTAGCCTCACGTGATGGTGGTGTGAGGTAGTGGTTCTGTGACTGAACACAGCCAGGATCGCAGAGAGCTGATCCAAGGACACAAGGTCAAATCCCATCATAGTAGCTGCAGCTATTTAATAACGTAAATAATTAATTAAGCTGGGGATATGAAACTCTAATCTCAGTACGGCCCTCTAGGTTGCCATAAAAAGCATCTGATTCTCTGAAGTCTTTCAAGAGAGATGTTCTGTCAACTAAATATGGCAGCTCCTAATTGGCCGCTCCGCTAAATAACTTGTTTTTCTCATTGGCTGTTGTGCCTTTCAATGCGCATATCAAAGTGAACCACCCGGCCGCTGTTCTGCTCTGTTCCGCCTGCTGGCGTGAACCACTCCACCCCATTTGTTTACAGGGCGCTCTTTTAAACCTTCTTGCAGCTGCTCCGCTCTGATGCCCCTCGAAACGTGCTCATCTCATCTTCCATCAGGGTCGTCGCTGCCTCAAGAGTTTACGTTACAACTTTGCATCACATGCTACCTCTCCCTGTCCACGCAGGGAAAGTTTCTGACGGTCATTCCACTCTTCTCTCTGTATATCGTCTGGTCTGGTTGGCACGAGATTTAATAGGAAGCCGAGAGCAACGTTGTGTACGCAAAGGGTGGTAGGTATATGGAATGAGCTGCTGGAGGAGGTCGTTGGGGGCAGGTAGCATCACTAAATTAAAAAAAAAATTTGGACAGTCACATGAAGATAGACACAACATGCAGGAGAAACTCGGCGGGATAAGCAGCATCTCTGGCGAGAAGGAATGGGTGACATTTTGGGTCCTTACCCTTCTTCAGCCTGAGAGCCAGGGGAGGGACTAGAGAAATGGAAGGGTAAGGTGAGAAAATGACACATCAAAGTCATTGTTGGCTGAGGTGAAGGTGACGACGAGGCATACAGGCAGTAAAATTGATCAAGAGGACAGTGAAACTAGTCAGAGAACGAGGGTGGGGGAGGGACAGAGAGTGAGGGTATAGCAAGGGTTACTTGGAGTTAGATAAATCAATATTCACACCAATGGTTTGGTTACTGACCCAGCGAAATATGAGGTGCTGTTCCTCCAATTTGCGTTGGGCGACACCGTGACAGTGGAGGAGGCCCAGGACAGAAAGGTCAATATGGGAATGACAGGGGCAGTTAAAGTGTTTAGCAACTGGGAGATCGCGAAAGCCAATGTGGATTGAACAAAACGATCGCCTAGCATGCGCTTGGTCTCGCCGATATATATGAGTCCACATCTGGAACAGCGGATACGGTAGATGAGGTTAGAGGAGGTGCAAGTGGGAGAACTCTGCCGCACATGGGAGAACTATCGGGGTCCTTGGACGGAGTCGACGAAGGAGATATACACACAAAGGTTGCACCTCCCGCGGTTGCAGGGGAAAGTACTTGGGGATGGGGGTGGTTTGGGTGCGGAGGGATGAGTTAACCATTGAGTTGCGGAGGAAACCGTCTCCGCGGAAGGCGGAAAGGGGTGGGGTCGGGAAGATGTGACTAGTGGTGGGATCCCGATGGAGGTGGCGCAAATATCGGAGGATTATGTGCTGTATGCGACGGCTGATGGAGTGGAAGGTGAGGACAATAGGAACTCTATCCCTGTTACGACTCCCCCAGGGGGAGCAAGAGCACAGCTGTGGGATATCTAGATGATCCGTGTGAGGGCCTCATCTATGATGGAAGAGGGGAACCCCCTCCCCCTAGTTCTTTGCAGGAAGCAGGGTGGGTTGAAATGTGGTCTCGATAGCTTTGGGAGTTAGTAGGTTTATTATGGATGTCATTCTATAGTCTATACATCTTGTGATGGAGACGATGATCTTGTGATGGAGACGATGAGATCAAGAAACGGAAGGGAGATATTGGAGATTGCCCAAGTGAATTTGAATGCAGGATGGAAATTGGGCGTGACGTTAATGTTCAGGTGCATGGATATGATGAATTTAGAGAGATAAGGACCACACGTAGACCGGTGTGACGAGTGTCGAGGGGGTATGTTGGTCATCGTGGGCAAATTGGGCCGATGGGTCCTGTGTCCACGCAGTAAAACTCCACGACTCTACGTCTTCGTGTTGCACCAACTACGTCTTCACACCGTCAGCGACATTCCCGTGGTATCGCGCACAATTAACTGCTCGCTAAACGAATATCCGATGCTCTTGCTGACGTGTGAGTGTACAAGAGTTTGTGCAGCAGCTTGGAAGCTGGAGCCTGAAACTCATTTCACGGACAAAGACAAGTGTAGATACAGACATACATCCTGAATAGTGCATTCAAATGTATTTAGGGAACATCCAAAATAGCAGACTTAATATTATAAAATTCACCAGGATAACAAATAGAAAATCACCATCTTCGGTATGCGTGTCCTGTTTGGGAGAGATCATCCCATGCCAAGAAACTAGACCCAGCGTTGAATAACACCTGCCGCTCAATCACTGGCTGCTTGAAGCCCACCAACATAAACAACCTGCACCTCCACGCTGGCATTGCCCCTGCTGATGTGAGACGGAAAGTCGCCAGCCGAGTAGAGATGACCAAGGCCACCAATGATGAACGCCACCTCCTCTACGAACATGTACCCCCGGCCCAACGGCTGAAGTCCAGGAGAAGCTTTCTCAGCCATGTCCAGCCCCTAATAGCATCACGGGAAGAAACCAGACTCCAACTATGGACAAAAAGGCTTGAGGACGACCCCCCTCCTGCTGACATGGGTATCCCTCCTTCTGAAGCCCTCCCTCCGGGCTCAGAAGCACCATGGGTCCAGTGGAAGACGCTCAACCGCCTGAGAACAGGAACAGGGCGATCAAAAGCTGCCATGGCCAGATGGGGCTATGAAACTGGCCAAACCACCTGTGAATGTGGAGAAGAGGGCCATACAATGCAGCACTGCCTTGTCTGCCCCCTACTACCCAACCAGTGCAGCTCAAAGGATCTTGCAGTGTTCAATAAAAACGCAAAGGACTGTGTAAAGGAATGGGAAACTGTCATATAGTCAACCAGCTTCAAAGACACGAAAAGAAGAAGACCATCTTCGGTTCTCCATTTTTATGTCGTTTGCACGCTACCCAGAATTTAAGTTCCGCAGTAACCCGCAGGTTCTTGAGAACAAAGACAAATTGCTGGAAGAGCTCAGTCTTGGGATCGACCCCAAACATAACCAATGTTGGCAATCTCAATTCAATTGGGATAAAAATGAAAAAAACTTGAAATAATGTATACAGTCCGTTTATTGTAAAATAAAACATTGCTTTCACTGTTATCCCTTGAGGGCAATAATGCCAATATTACACTGTCTGACATTTCTGTAAATGCAGTTCCATCTCGTGTTTGGATATTAGCTAATCTGAGCTCTGCAATTGCATTATTATGTAAATTCATGTTTAGATAATAGAGAACTGGTGCCCGAATACAGTGTTACGAAGATTTCCGAGAATGCTCCCATGACTGGAAGGTTTGAGTATATGGAAAGGTTGGGCTGGCCAGGACTTCATTCCTTTCAGCGTAGCACAATGTGAGTTTACAGAGATGTATAATATATGAAAAATTAGGCGACAGAGGTTGAAGATAAGAGGGTAATATTACAACTTGACATGATGGTCAACTATTCACACCGAGTCTGATGTGGACGAGCTGCCCGTGAAAGTTGTCAAGGCACATACAATTACAGTATTAAATAAAATGTTGACAGGTACATGTGTTTGAATGGTTTAGAGAAATATTGGCCGGCCGTGCACACGCATGGCGAGTTTAGATGTGCATCTTGGTCGGTATTGTTGACCTGGACATTCTTTTGTAATATTACTCAATGGATTAAACCATCACATCGCAGGAATATTACGCTTTATACAAAAACAAACAGTAACTGCAGCATCTACAGTCTAGGACTATTACATAGCCAGAAAAAGTTCCTGAAGTTTACACTCATAAAGGATTTTTCCCTTTGCAAACGGACAGATAATCAGCAGAGGTAGCTGTCTGCTCAAAGTCACACAGTGAGGGTACAGTTTAGCGAAAGCAGATGTTTCTGTCTTAATTTACACCGTGTATTATTCGATTAATAGCACTATGAAAGTACTTCCAGAAACCATCAACGTATTCCTCGGATTCATCTTATGCATAATCTACATAGAACTTGCAAAAGGCAAAGCTGAACCTCATAAATTCGCGTCTATCGTCTTCTGTGGTCACATTGGCAATCCGCAAATGTCAGTAACTTCCTCATAACTTCACCACAAAGTACAACCAGAAGAGGGCGCTCTAGGCCCTTCAAACGTTTTGGACCAAGCAGGAAGGTGAATTAAGGTGATCGCTTTTTTAACCAATTGATTACTTATCAATGACTTTTAAATGTCATGAGATTTCATCTTTTATATAATCTCCTTTAATAAAATAGTTATTTTTCGAACATAACACAAAAAACATGGGACCTGTCGGCCCACACGTCCTGTGCCAAAACATGATGTCAGGTCAAACTCTTAACTGCCTGCACATAACCCATATCCCACCATTCCCCGCATGTCCATGTGCCGATCAGAAAAGCACTTCACCGCTATTATCGTATTTGCCTCCACCACCACATAAGGCAGCCAAGCACACCATCCTCCGTGTAAAAAATACTCCTCCCTTAAAAATTGCCACTCTCATCTTCAAACTATGTCCTTAAGTCTTTGACATTTCCGCATTGAGAAAAAGGATCGGACGCTCCACCCTATCTAAGCCTCACATAGATTTGCCTAACATACGATCACAAACAACAGAGGACAACAGATGGTGAGAAACTTGTGGGGAGATATTTAACTTTAGCAGGGACTTTATTGGAAATAAAGTGAAACTGGTCCCAGTGGGAGTTGAGCAAACAGATGAAACAGATGTGGAGTGATTCCTAATAAATCCAGAGGGGAGGCGAGATTTTCTTCACAGAAGAAATGTTCTGGAATTTGCTCACTGATAGTCCTGTGAATGGATAATTAACAAAGGCTCTCGAAAACACATTGTCTACATGTTAATTTGATATAATGAAACACATTGAAGTATGGTCCAGCTGAGGCACAGGTGAGAGAGGGCAGAGAAACGCGGGTGTGGGGGGAAATGGGGAGAAAGCGGTAGTTACTTTAAATTGGAAAATTCAATGTTCACACCGCTGGGTTGAAAGCTATCCAAGCGAATATGTGGGTAGTTCTTTCAGTTTGCATGACGCCTCACTCTGGCTATTGAGGAGGATCAGGGCAGAAACGTTATTGTGGGAACGTGAAGGAGGTTAAAATGGTTAGTCACCGGGAGATCCAGTAGGCCTTGGAGGATTGAGAGCAGTTGTCCGGAAAACGGTGGGCGAAACTCTGCTTGGTAAAGTTGATGTACAGGAGGTGGCATCGAGAACACCGGATACAGTAGGTGAGGTTAGAGGAGGTGCAATTGAACATCTGTATCATCTGGGAGGACAGATGGAGTCCCTGGATGAAGGCAAGCGAGGAGATATAGGCACAGGTATTGCATCTCCTGCGGTTGCAGCGGAACGTACTTGGAGAGGGGCAGGTTTGGATGGGAAGGGAGTGTGAATGGAGGTTATGTGGAGGGAGAGGTCTCTGCGACCAGCAACATGGAGTGGAAATGGGATGATGTAACTGTGGAGAGAACGCATTGGAGGTGATGGAAATGTCGATGGTGCGTTGGTTGCGGAGGCTGGTGGGGAGAAAGGTGAGAATCATGGGAACTTTAACCAGGTTCCATCTGGAGGAAGAGGAGACGAGGGCAGAAATACGGACCACGAAGGAGACGCCGATGAGGAATCCATCTTTGACAGCACGTGGAGGGAGGGGGGAGGGTGTGGACAATTATCACATCTCGGATGCCCTAGAATGGAAAAGCTCATCTTCGGAGCAGATGCGACTGAGACGGAGGAATTGAGAGCAGGAGATAGCGTCTTTGAAAGTGGTAGAGTGGGAGGAAATATGGAATAGATTACTGTGGTAGTCAGCAGGTTTGCAGAACACAAACGTTTGGCCTTATTTTACTGTTTTCTCTCCCTATATGACCACTTGGTTACCGGTTTCATGATTTCTCAATTACCCCCTTGATGCCTATTTCCATGTACTTACTGATGAGAATTGGATTTTGCAAATTCAAAGTAAATCGTATAATCTGACATTATCCAATGTACATTTATCACCCTGGTCTTGAAAGGATGTTTCCCGCTCATTACTAAGCTTTTACAATTAGACTTATGTTCTGCAATGTCTAGCCTGTGTCTTTAGCTCACATCTTGAGACCACGGGCAATCAACGTGGTGCTTTGTTTTAGTGTCTATGGGATTTGTGTGTATGCTCGGACAAAATATGAACACATTAATATCGAATTCCACCTGAAATATTTATTATGCTTGTTCAATTCTTACATTGAGCGAGATTGAAACAGTTCATTACAAACACCAAAGCAAGGTAAAGCATGATAAGAACAAAGTAATATTCATTTTAACCTGCACAATCTTAAGCATTTACATGGAATATAAAAAACGCTTACAAATTCAAATTAACATGGGTTTATTGATTAGGAAAAAAGAGATCTTTCTTCCAGAAGAAGAATGACGATTGAATATGTTATTCTACACCTGTCCATAGAGCAGTGTATACATGTTTTCTTCCAAGGTTTAGGGCAAAAAAAAAAATCAAACCAAGTGGTTCAAAATCAAGTCAAAGATTCTGCTTGTGATAAGTTGGCGAGTGATATCAATGCTGTGAAGATCTGCTTGTCGATCTTGCAGGAAGGGTGAAAGGCACGTGCTGTCTGATGAAACGCCGAGCGACATCCATCATTTCAAGCCAGGCTTTGGAAACAAGGTATCATGCTAGATTCACCTGGGAAAGAAAACAAAGCAAGATTTAACATGAATAAAAAAAGGATTTTTGTAATATCCGAGGCATGGAGTCATGCAGCCCTGAAACAGGACATTTGACTCAACTCGTCAATTCCAACCAAAGAGGCGACCTAAGCTGCTCCCACTTGCCCGCGTTTGGCTCATGTACATTTAACCTAACCTGCCTATGTACCTGTCCAAGTATTGTTTAGAAACGGTTACATTGCCTGTCCCAGCCACCTCCAGCTCGTTCCACATATCGTCAACCCTCTGAAATAAATGTTTGCCCTGTCACCTTAAATCTACCACTCTCCCCTTAAACATATGTACAGTAATTCATGGTATCCCTCCTCTAGGTAAAAGGCACTGTACATTTGCCCTATCCGGTCCGCTCATCATTTAGTACATAGAAAATAGGTGCAGGAGGAGGCCATTCGGCCCTTCGAGCCAGCACCGCCAATTAGTACACTCTTATTAGATTACCCTCAGCCTCCTACGCGCCAAGGAACAATGTCCTACTCTGTCCAGCCTTTCGCTACACCTCAGCCGCTCAAGTCTTGGCAATGCCTTTGGAAATCATCCCTGTTCTCTTTTCAGCTTAATGACAAGCTTCGTGTAGCAGGGCGACCTTGCCAACGTCATGTGCGTAACGTAACACCCCACGTTAACACTCAAAAACTTGACTAATGAAAGCCAATGTGCTAAAACCCTTCTTTGCCACACTATCTACCCGTGACACCACCTTTAGGGAACTGTGTATCTGGACTTCTAGATCCCTCTGCCTTTCAACGAGCCCCAGGGCCTCATCATCCGTTGTGAACGCACTGTCCTAGTTTGTTTTCCCAAACTGCAACACGTCCACATAATACACGCCCCAGGGAATTCACTGCCAAAGAAGGCAGTGGAGGCCACTTCTCTGGATGCTTTCAAGAGAGAGTTCGATAGAGCTCTTAAAGATAGCAGAGTCAGGGGATATGGTGAAAATGCAGGAACAGGGTACTAAATGTGGATGATCAGCCATGATCACAGTGAATGGCGATGCTGGTTTGAGCGGCCGAATGTCCCACTCCTGCACCTATTGTCTAATGTCTATTGTCTATTATACTAAATTAGCCAGTCCTCAATGAACTAGACCAGCTCAACAAGAGTTTGCTGTAACTTTCATAATTATTTTCACTGTCTACGATACCACCCTTTATATTCTCATCTTCAAACTAACTAATCATGTCTTGTACATTCTCATCCAAACCAAGTTGGTGACATAATATGGTATCAGTTAACTCAGTTCAACGTCTTAATTATAAATGTACAATGTAATCTCACGGAAAGTATGAATACGATTAATAGATATTGTAGTTAAAATAAAGTGATCCATCACTTCACAATAGAAAGTCAACGGAATGTGTAAGTAACTGTGTATTTCAACAAATGTATTTGGCATGTTCTCACCAATAACGTTATTTCAAATCAGCATCACAGATATTTCAACACAGTCCACCCAAAATTGAACAGAAACCCCTCGCCCACATCACTGGGTTTGCGATACAGACAGTGAAAGCAAATGCATGAAATATTGTTTTCTTTCCGTCTTCATGGCTCTGATATAAAATATGGAATAGAGCCATCAAACCCAATGGGCGCTGCAAGGGCCGGGACTGTGAATGTTCCACAGTGGCGTTCATCATTGCTGTTTGTGGAGCAGGTAGCCGGGAAAACAGGATCAGTGAGAATCTGCGGACTATGCTCTGTATGATTGAACATTAATGACACGAACCTCAGTTTGTGGGAGACGGCATGGTATGGCGAGGATTATTCAATTATGGAAGAACGGCAGCATTGGAATAGAGTAGACACAATGAACTATAGATGTTGGTGTACAAAAAGTAACCCAAAGTGCTGGAGAAACATAACAGGTCAAACAACATCTCTTAACCACGTGGATATGGAAGGTTTCGAGTCGGGACCCTTTTCTCAGACAAATTGTAATAGGGGAGAAATCTGGGAGAAACCTGGCGAAGAGGCGGGGGAGGGACAGAATCCTGCCAGTGATTTGTGGATACAGGTGAGGGTTGTTTGATCGACAGATGGGCAGACCAAGGCTAGAGATGGAAAAAGGCAAAAAGTTGTGAGATATTGTAAGGTGTGAAATGTGAAGGGATAGAATTTAGGGATAAAAAAAGTGATGGGGAAGGGAGAGGGGACGGTACAATGGGGAAATGGTGCGCATAAGAGAGGGGGATAAAGGGGAGTGCAGTTTTGGTGGGCGGGTGGTTGGGTTGTGTATAAAATGGAAGACTTAACGTTCATTCCGTTGGGTTGTTATTTCCCCAGCCGTATCCACCTATCATTTGCCAGACTCTCCCGACTCTTACACAGTCTCTCCCTCCCTCCTAGAATTCTGAAGAAGGTTTTCAACTTGAACCGTTAATCATTGATGTTGATTGATGTTGATTGACCCTCTGACTTACTCCGCCGCTTTATGTCTGGCCTATTTGGACGGAGAGAGGACCGTGCAATAGAATAGCCGGCAGTGCGGTTTGGAGGCTCCCCCCCCCCCCCCCCCCCCACCCCTGCCCCCCCCCCCCCTGTCATTCCCGTGCAGGTTCATAACGCAGTCTCAAGGGGAAAATAAGCCGACATGGAACATGACACATTAGATACTATATTCATATGGTTCACATTGCAGTTGTGAATGACACGTTGTTCGAGTAAGAACAAAACCGTCCGTGGGCATCTTTCTCTAAACATGTCTTTTCATTTAGCAAATAATATTTGAAGCAGGAAAGTGAATATAAAACAACGTAGTGGGTGGAATATTTTGCTGAGCATTGGTGATTCTGGCATGTCAGAGACTGACTCACCACCAGTGTCCACGTCACCGCCGGCAACTGTTAGCATCAGAAGGGCATCGGCGCCACCGTCCATCTGGAACTGACCGCCCGGACAATCAATGACTTTACTCTCAGGATCATCATGGTCATCCGGAACTAGATCTAGGAGGAAGTATAAACCGGAATGATCTTCCTGAAAACCTAAATTGTTTTGTAAGCTGGAAGGGATGTGAGATAAACACAGAATATTGGAGTAACTCAGCGGGACAGGCAGCATATATGGATAGAAGTAACGGGTGACGTTTAGAGTCAAGACCCTTCTTCAGACTGAGATGTTGTTGTGTAATTGGTATCTGGATGGAGAGAGGACTGTGTTGGGCCTGTGAACTATTTAACGTTGCTCCAATCCGGCGCTATAATTGGTGTTATAGTTCAAGTCCTATCCGCATTGAGAATATAAACACACAATGAATGTTTCATTCAATTACACAGCTGGCGGTCGAGAGGTTTATCTTCAGTCAAATTGTTGATGTTGTAAATAGAATTCCCTTACAAGTACTTGAGATCGCCTCTCTATCATTTCACGGCGAACATGCTCGGACACCTTTCCCCTGATATGCTCTGATTACGAACAAAATGAATTAAAATAGGATAAAATGGGAAGCATAACATGCACCAACCTCGAACACTGGAGGAGGTTCCTTCAGGGAGTTCGCTTGTTGGATGAGCACAACCCAGAGGGTCGCTGGCGTAATATTCTATTTGATTCATGGAATCAATGGATCCAGAGACTAGAAGTCAACGACACAGATAGTTATTAGACATCGGGCTAAATTGGGCATTGGAGCAGAATACATACATTATTCGTCGTCCCAATGACAGTATCGCAGATATGACATATGACATAATGGTGCAATGCTGTTCACCAGGAAGGTTAGCTGTAGCGATCCACGAACGAACCAGATAAAGAAACTAGGAACCGCAGATGCTGTTTTACAAAAAGGACACAAAGTGCTGGAGGATGCGAGCGAGTCAAGCAGCACGCCTGGAGAACATGAAGAGGTGACGTTTCGGGTCGGACTCCTCCTCCCACTGTATGTATTGTTCTATTTTATATTATATATCATGTATTATATATTATATATTATATATTACATATTATAGCAATTTTAATCCTTACACAACACCCATTCATTGAGCAATATAAACACTGAAAGATGCCGTAAATCCATTATAGATATGAACATTTAAATGGATACGGTGAGAATCTCACTGTCATAGCAATTCTTCCCTTGCGGAAAGTTTCTGATATCTGTTCGTTTCCATTCGAAATATTGATAACATATTAAAACAAAACACAAGCGCATTCGGTAAACATCATTAACATGTCAGTCTCCAGGTGTGGAGAAGAAGCAAATCTATCACCAACCTTCACAGAGCTCATCACTTCCGGTATCTACCCACCAGAGCCTGGAAACTGATAGACTCAAAGTTTCCACTGCCCGCCTCGATCCCCCACCATAATGCCATAAACAGGACTGTGCTAATGGGAGATTTTTTTCAACTCCTTTTGTCCCATTGTTTAACCTCCGAGCATAAACGTCCCTCGACCTCATTGCCAATCGTGTCTGCTTACATCTGCACACCTCAGATGCTCCCCACAACGTTTACAACTTGCAGTCTGTGAGGCTCACTACTCCTCATGTGTACCATCCAGGAACAGTCCCTTCCCATCACAAAGTTTTCTGGACAATTGCTTTCATCCCAGAGCAGTGACCCAATGACTTCAGTGCAGCTAACAGTCTCCTCTGCCTGGTGGTACTTGTCTCATTTGGATACCCTAGCGTTCTTCAAATCAAATGAGTAGCCATGGACAATCTCATGGGCCCCATCTAATCATGTCTATCTGTCGGCTTCATTCAACACGCTTTTTTTTTGGAAAAGCACCCTGGCCATGGATATGAGGCTGACTCCAAGATGGTGCAGATTCCTTGACTCGATCTATCTTCACACGATCCACCTTGTACATCCCCCTCCCACTAACCACAGGTGATGCAACACCTAGTATTACACCTGCTCCTTTATCTCCATTCAGGGACCTAAACGTCAGTCTCCACTATTCCATTCCATGCTCTCGATGTACCCTCCTTTACCTACGTGATGCCAAATGCAGACGAGGCAACCAGATTCTGTCCGCCAGGGACAGCTGGATTTCAATTCCATTCCTCATTCCCATTCGCCCTCTCTGTTCTCCGCCTCTTACATTGCCAGATTGAGTTTACATGCAAGCTGGAAGAGCAGCACTTCAGGTAACGCTGACAATCCGATGGTGTATATATTTAATTCTCCAATTGTCACCCCACTTCTCTCTCCTGATAATCAACCCTGGCTCTCTCAAACACAACATTCTCTCCACTGAGCCTGTCCCTCGCTTCCCAATTCCTGTCCTCACCTCCACCATCTCCATCAGCTCATAACCTATCCCTATCTGCACAGGGTCCACGATTTCCATCCCCTTTTTCCCACCTACCCACCATTCTTCCCAATGTTTCTACATTTCATTTGTTGACTTTTTTTACTTATCAGATTCCACCATCTGGAGCTCCTTGTCCTCCCTACTATCACCTCCAACCGCTGTGGTCACCTCCACTCTTCATCCGCCTCCCCAAATGGATTTGTCTACAATTCCACCCCTCGTTGCATACATCCACCTTTCATCTACCAGAAACTTGTGCAGCATTTCCTCTCGCCACTTTCTATCAACCATCTCCGCTCTACTCCAGACATGAAGAAGGGTACGGGCACAAACGGTCATCTGTACATTTTCCTTCATAGATTCTGCCCGACCTACTGCGTTGCTCCAACAGTTTGCTTGTGTCCGATGTATCTGTTACAATGTTTTTATTTTTACTCAATGGCCATTAATACGGTTATTGGAGTGGAGGGGATATTTATCGCTGAAGAGCGAGTGTCGAGTACAAATACTCACTTGAATCATCCATCTGATTGAAATTGTTTGCAGGGAGAGTATCGTCAATCTCTTCATAAATCGTTTCGTAAAAGCCAGAGCCCCTGGATCTCATCTCTGCACCTGTTGAAAGGAGAGTGTGGGTTAACTTGTGGATTTACAGGAATAGTATCTAACAGTTAGTAATGTGCGTATGACATGTAAAAATTATGAATTAATGATATTCAATGTAAACTGTTGATGAGCGTTACCATTGAAGAATTACGCTAGAGGTCTAACGGCTTCTTGCAGAAATTAGCAAATTCTACGAACATCAAGAAGATCACACCTAGTGTGCATTAGTAGGAAGCAATTCCTCATTTCTGTTCCGCCACGACAATGCCGTTCAAAGCCTGATTATATTCCCAAATACATACGGATGGTACAAGTATGGCACTGGGTGATCAGGAGTTGAAATTTCCACAGGTTTGTCAATTTAGGAAATGGAAGACAGATTGTGTTGCATCAAATAAATTGAAGGAGATGGGGAATAAAGCATTGCAAGAGCGTAGAATGTGAGGAAAGATCAAGCTTGAGATGTGGTGGATAGAACCTAATCAGAATGTTCGCGGTTGTGCAGCGCATTGAACATGATGCTGAATGGAATGTTATGCTTCTTCATGCGTATGGCGTGCACAGCCTAAAGTTGTCGGACAACTTGTTCTATTTGATCGTATATGAATGTGCACGTCAGGTTGATTGCATTCGTTGAAACAGGGCGGACAGAGTGAAGGTTGCAATCGCCCACCCCAATGGAATGTTGAACATCAGTCAAGTGAACAATTGATGGAGGAACCCAAACAATAATCACATTTAACATTCCATGCTATTACGACAAATTGCTCTTTCCATGGAATATCTACACGATGCTGCGCAGTTGCATTTGTTGCTCAAAATGCATGAAAGGAAAGAACACATGGTAAAGCGAATGAAAGTCTCTTCACGCTATGAAATATTGTCTGGATTAATAACGCTGTAACGTTGAACCTTACCTCTTCTTGCTGATTGTCTCCGAGCTATTATCACCAGTGTGACAAATTCAGCGATGAGGAGGATTCCGAGAGTTATGCAAACCACAACAGCCGTGGAGGGCGGCTTCTTTCCCAAAACTGAAATTGAAATTCACGGATAAACGGAAAACAGAAGCAGTTGGTCCAAACTGAAAACATTTCTAGGGGCCATTGATGAATTTCAACCGCTTGTTGTGCATCTTGCTTTGCTAGAAATGTTCCCCAAAATCCGGTCATACTTTGCACCAGAAGAATGGCTGAGCGGAAAACAATAAAAAGCTCAAGTCTCTATTGTATTGTGCGGAGTGGTATAAATAGAAAATATACTAGAATGTCCTGATTCCTCACTAGTGACGCTCTGTATCCAGACAACAGCTGCAATATTGTATTCAGGCATAATGTGCATCCACACTGCATCCACACTGCTTGGCACAGACCTCAATGCCATAAAATCCAAATCAGAAGAATACAAAGGATATGGAAGCGCATGGCTCTAAATTCCTACATGATATGATGCTGTTTACAAAAAAACGATATCTATAATATGTACCACAGGTAACATATCAAGACTATTTCATGTTCATAAATTCATAAGCTCCTATGTTCCAGGAGCAGAATAAGGCAATTTGGCCCATCAAGTCCACTCCGCCCTTCAATTATATCTTTCCCTCTTAACCCCATTCACCAGACTTCGCCCCATAAGCCCGGACGCCCTCTCGACAACATCTTGCGAAAGAGCAAGCACTGGTTATCTTGGTTCCTACACATAATAACAGTTAATTAACAGCCATTAATCAAAGGTCAGTAATCCTCACTGAAAAGCGCGATATGATTCCTATTATCAACACTTCCTGAGGAGAAAATATTGCAATGAGCCCAATATCCTGTCTTGTCACAGAGATATTTGGCTGGAGCTGGACATCATGATTTTTTAAATATTTTGCAAGTCCTGTTTCACATACTGAGTCAACCAATTTGAAAACCACCTATCATGTTCTCAGCAATTAGCAAACAGTAGCAAGCGAATATCAGCACAGTCAGCATAGTGTGTAAGTGTAATGGTCAACATGGCATGAATAACAAATACCTGAAGTACTGGAGCCAGAGGGAATCAAAACTGGAGGTGGACATTGTAATTAGTTTTTAGCAATCTCATCTCTTTTAGATTTTCAAATTTAAAAAAACGGTATTTTACTTCTGAAACTGAAGGTGTGTAGAGATCGGGGAATATGCCGAACGACACATACCAGAACAGGTGACAAAGACATCTTCCTTGTGTTCACAGTCATGTTGGCCGAGCGGTGAAGACGGACAACGGGACAGGAATGATTCCCTTCCCGTGCATTTCACTTCATCCAGCCAGATATCACCTGAGGCCGGGGCAATGGTCACCGCTCCTGGAGGCCAAAGAGCAGAGCCACAGCCCAACTGTCTGCAGACGACATTGGCATCGGCGAGACCCCAGGAGTCATCACACACCGTTCCCCAGCGGTTATTGAATAATAACTGAACCCTTCCGGAGCAATTGTTGCTGCCGCCATCAACCCGCAGTTGTAGATCTAAGTGAAGTTAAATTAAATACTCAGTTAAAAATACGTGAGTGCTGAAGTAACTCAACGGGTCAGACAGCATCTCTGCATGACGTGTGTAGGTGACGTTTCGGATCGGGACCCATCTTTAGACTAATTCTACTAAGATGGAGGGGAAGAGGCTGTAACAGAGATGAATGCGGATCTAATCTAGGCAAGTGATAGGTGGATTCAGGTGTGGGGGTTGTTCATTGACAGATGGGTGCACAAAGGTTAGATATGGAAAGAGGACAAAAGGCTGTAATATAAGGAATGACGAGGATGAAATATTAATCCAGAGGGAGGGATAAAGGTCGAAACGGACGGATGGGCTTGTAGTGGGGTGGGGGGGGGGGGGGGGGGGGGGGGGGGGGTGGAAGGGAATGTGGGTGGTATATTTCATGTCGAAGGAGTGAAGAATGAGTTTGGGGAATGATGCCAGCGCACGTTTGGAAGAAGGACTGTTCACAGTACTTGAATCAGAAGGCAGACATAGCTGGGATCCATGCAAGGACCCATGGCTACACGTTTAACCATAAGATCGTGAGAGAAGTCTAAAGAGAAGTTGTTGAGGGTTCTCAGCTATTTAGTTGATCACTCATTCATCAAACATCCGGGGTTGACGTCACGCTGACGGCGTAAGTCGTAGAATGACTCGCCTGGTAAACGGCGAGATTTTGATTCATTTCCTCCGTCGCAGCCTTTCCCGCGGGTCGTCTCCGGCATTTCAGCATCTGTTGAGAACAGTGAAATGTTGACGGATTTACGCGCGTGTTTAATCTGCCATCGTA